>NC_081210.1:8765848-9025848 GCF_902713425.1 Acipenser ruthenus
CCCAGAATCCCCAGCGAAGACTGGCTGCCTCGCACAACCAGGATTCGAACTTGTATGATCTCTGGTTGTATGACACACCCTGCACGCCACGCGGCAGTGCTTTTACCAGGTGAGCCATTTGGAGACCCCCGGAATTTGGTCTTTTTAAAAGCATTTTTATTTTATTAAATATAACAGATTTTCACAGAACAACCATTCATTCAAGCCACTGTCAGTAGTGTGGAGTAGTGGTTAGGGCTCTGGACTCTTGACCGGAAGGTCGTGGGTTCATTCCCAGGTGGGGGACACTGCTGCTGTACCCTTGAGCAAGGTACTTTACCTAGATTGCTCCAGTAAAAACCCAACTGTATAAAAGGGTAATTGTATGTAAAAATAATGTGATATCTTGTAACAATTGTAAGTCGCCCTGGATAAGGGTGTTGGCTAAGAAATAAATAATACCTGAAAACATAAGAAGGCTGAGCTGTGTTTCCCATTATAGCTACGCACTTTGCTTCCTGTACTGCTCCTTTTAATTGCATCTAGCAAAACCTGAGACACCAAAGAGATTAAGTCATTCTGAATCTTGTTACAGGTACCCAAGAATACTGTGGCTATTGACAAGTGATTGCATAACATGTTGTCGTAAAAAAAACAAATCAGAGAAAGTAACTCCACATAATTACCTCTATTTGAGGAATTGGTGCCTTCATAGTGCCCTCTGAATGCCAGTTCTTGCTTGCCAAGGTAAACAACAGAATCAATCAAGCATTTAGAACCTCACAATGATTTTTTCTTACTTGCTCATTGTGATGTATTGTATTCCTTCCCTTTTGCTCATCCAGTTGAACATCAATCCGGGTCTGTACAAAGGTTTTGAATGTTGCAGTGGCGCGCAGCTGGCTGAGTAAACATCCTGACCTGATCCTGAACTAAGCAATGCAATCGAAATATCAGGGGAGGCCTCCAGCAAACAGGCTACATGTCCTTAAATCATTGGTCTATAACAGACAGAAGACACGTTTATCTTAAAACAAGTTTTAGTGATTGCCTGACTTTTAGTACATTATTTAAAAACAATATAAGTAACAGATTCAATTATTTATAGTCCTATGGGCTTGTAAAATGTGTCCTACTACTAGAAAGAATGTACTTGATAGGGATATTTTTTCCTATCTTTGGGGAATCGCACCTCAGATGCCCTTCCTGCTGGCACTACATGAACACAATATGCTGAGCACAACTCATTTCTTTCCTTAAAGCAGCTATCATTGATGGCAATCCCCATTCCACCTTCCCTTTGGAGAGTTTTGGAAATTATTTCCTAAAGATGTTAGGTTGAACACAACTTTACCAAACACAGCAGAACTGTGCCAAGGGAATTGCATTTTCTTTTAATACAGAGGTAATTAATTGCATGTCACTGCTAGTGATATCATCAATAAGGGCTTTCATAATAGCCTCCATTGGATTTCCACGCTGTTGAATGAATAACTCATAAGATGTTACTGTACTACCAGTACTGCAAATTTTCTCAATCCAATTTGAAGACATGAGTCTGAAGTCAGACTAACCCAGATCATTATCAATGCATAAATCTGTCATCTGTGCAGTGCATTAGAAGGAGCCATTCCCAGAGCAGTCAGTTTTCATGTGAAATTTTGCCATACCTCTAAATGATCCTTAATTTGCATTTAGACATACAGTTATGGACAACAGTTTTGCATCACATAGAATTTTAATATTGAGACAATAAAAAAAAAAAGATATATATATATATATATATATATATATATATATATATATATATATATATATATATATGAACATCATTTAGATATTTTATTTAACGTTGTGTGATCCAAGAAACTACAAAATAGTTGTACAGTATTTCATATTAGAATTTCGAAATGTCACATTTTGTGTGCTCCATGCATTTAATGTTTGATTGCAACAAATTTGATTACTCTCATTTTAAGATTGGTGTTTTGGTGGGGCATGTTCTAACGAGTTTGCGATTCCACATGAAGCTGAATGCAAACAAAAACCTGCAAGTCCAGCCAAGATTTTAATAAAACAGGAACGGAAAAGGTATTTCAAACACTAGATTATTTGATATAAAATGAAATGCAAATAAAAAAAAACATAGATCGCCATCCCAGGTTTTATTAAAAAAGGGGTGGATTGTAGGGGGAATATGGATTATGAGTGCAGGTACTGGATTACGTGTAATAATCCACATCAATGTTTGGGATTCGGTCTTGAAGTAAGTGGATTGTAGCTGGTTCACTTATTTTCCAGTGCTTTATATATTATGAACTTCAGATATAGAGTAAATCCAGATAACACTGCTTTAATAAAAGGCATGAAACTAAGTACTACTGACTAAACATGAAATCAGGAGTAATAACAAGAAAGCATCACATTCTTGATTAGGAATATGATAAAGTAAAATACACCTGGAATTCAACAAAAAAGACTGGGTGCTGGGCTTGTGAAAGGGCTTATGTAATGCTGTCTTATTATTGTTTGGGTGTAACATAATATACTTTATTACTGTACATCTCCTTCAAAACATTAGTCAAGCAGATATGATATAATGTAATGGAGTTACACCACAATAGGATTTAATATAGCATAAAGCATAAGTGGAAGTACTAAAATGCTAATGATGGTTGATGTACACATCTTAAAAAGGACTGCTCTCCACTGAGCTCATACAGATGCTACACTTTCAACCTACAGTATAGAGATTTGAACCTGAGTCAACCCCCTTGCTAATATGAATATACCTGAACGAGAACAGCTAAGATAATACATACAGTATGGATCTGAATAAAACTAAACATTCATATATCCCTCAGTAGGATTTAAACTCTACAAGATTACTTTTCTTTCAATCTGATGCTCCCTACGCATTAAGAGCAGTTGATGATATATATTTTTATAATGAACCTTGAAAAGCAATAGGACTGCAACACTATGCTGCCTCAACATGTAAAAGTGATCTTTGCTCTAACCCATTTGGAAATTCATATAAATAGGGACTTTAACATGTATGAAATCAGGGACATGGCCAAGAAGATCTAACACAGCACCACATATCTGGTCCAAATTTAAATCAAGTATGAGCAGTAACATTCAATTCGAAAAGCATATATGCACCAGTACACGCTTTGGAGAAACTTGTTGATGTTTTAAGAATACATTGGAAGGAGTGGATTGCTTTCTGAATGTTTGTTGTTTTTACAATTGATGCTTTTTGATGGCTATTTAACTCGATACAAACACTAAGTAACTACCATCTAAAGTGTAAATACATCTCCAAAGACAATTCCATCAGACTTCATCTTCTTCTGATCACCCATCAACTTGCTCAGAGAAAGCTGTGAGAAACAGAACCGACAGTACGAAAGAAATTAGCAGCACCTACTATAGCTCAATTCAAGAGTAATCAAATAACAGTTTGAACTTTGACCTCCAGACTCACTGATGGCGGTTTTATTTAATTTTTTTATATTCTTCTGAAAAAGCATCATTAGGATGTTATCCTTCAGAGGTTCATACATTTTTTTTTCTAATGAAATTAAAGTGGCGTGTAGATGTGTTTATCAGCTCTGTTTGACAGTCTGCTGACTGATGATGTAAAAACAAGTCCTTGCTGTTTTCTCTAACCTGTCAGTTGATAATTGACTAGTGCCATCTTCTTAATAGGAAAAGTCCACAGTGACATTGTTGATGGTATACAAGATTTTTATAAAAATCACACTGTATGTTAAACAGGAGGGCATACTTTAAATTGCAGAGCTTACAGTTTTAACTGGCCTGTCTCCCTTTGATATTTAGTACTGACAAAAGCTAAAACATGCAAAGAGGTAAGGACGTACTGTAAGTTCAAAAAAGGGCTGGATACAGGAGCTGTTCTTTAAATAAGTGTGCATGAAGTATAACCCAGTGGTGCATTGTCCTGTTCTGTCACAACACCTGTCGGTTATAACCCCTTCTCGTTGCTTTTCTCTGTGGACTTATTCCCAGTAATGCGAACACAAGCTCATTACATCCTATTGATGAACCAAAGATATTACTCAGATAAATTAGAGACTGTCATATGTAATGCTATACAATGGTTTTCAAATTAGGTTATTTTAAATTAAATGAAAGGTACAGTTTCATATTATACAGTATATAACACTCATAGTTATTTTTTTTTTATGTATTCAAAATGTACTATACTTTAAAATAAAAAATACTATATTATATGGTTACTGTATATGCGATGTGATGAATCTGCCTTTCATTATTCCATTTTCTTATATATATATATATATATATATTATGCTTTTTTTGCAGGGACGCTGTGGAAAATATACATGAAAAGCAAGCAGAAGGAAAGAGAGAGACCAAAAGCGCAAGACTGATCAGAAATGTGGGCCACTAGGGAAATAAGCACAAACCAAACTGAAGCAGTGAAATATTGAAGCTTTCTCCGTGAACACCTTCTTGTGCTCCATTCAGCCAACCGACGGCCTTTATTAATAGAGTTGGGGGTACATCTTCAGAAATTCTTCCATCTCTTGTAATTTTTTATACAAAGTGTTTTCAGGACATTTATTAATCTTTGCCAAACTAGAACAAAGTAGTATAGGACCAAAAGATTCTATTTTTTCAGCCTTGGACTTTGTAATCATTTTTCTTGCCTTGTTGTAATTCAACAAGAAAGGTACCATTAACTAGTCTTTCATGACTGCTGCAGGAGCACAGATGGCTTACCATGGGGGGTTAGCAATGAATGCCCTCTGTTGGTGGGTGGCAATAGTTACTTTAATGCAGACAGTTGGTGTCAGCGGGGACTGTTGGCTTATTGAGGGGGAAAAGGGCTTTGTGTGGCTGGCAATTTGCAGCCAGAACCAGCCACCTTACGAGTCCATCCCACAGCACATTAACACCACCATAGTCGACCTTCGACTGGACGAGAACAAAATCAAGAGCATTCACTACTCCTCCCTCAGCCGCTTCGGAAACCTGACCTTCCTGAACCTAACGAAGAATGAGATCTCCTACATTGAGGATGGTGCATTTTCAGCCCAGTTCAACCTACAGACCCTTCAACTTGGCTTCAACAAGCTGAGGAACCTGACCGAAGGGATCCTCAGGGGTTTGAGCAAGCTGGAGTACCTCTACCTCCAGGCCAACTTGATTGAGACAGTGACCCCCAATGCTTTCGGAGAGTGCCCCAACATTGAGAACATAGACCTCTCCATGAATCGGATCCAACAGCTGGACAGCATGACCTTCGTGGGGCTAAGCAAGCTAACCACATGCCAGCTCTACACCAACCCCTTCTACTGCTATTGTGAGTTGCTGGGCTTCCTTAAGTGGCTGGCCCAATTCCCCAACCGAACAAATGAGAGGATGCTGTGTGATTCTCCCCCCGAGTATGCTGGTTACCATCTCCTTAACCAGAACCCAGGCCAGCCCAACTACCGCAACGCTCTGAGCATCCTCTCTTCTGTGTGCTCTGATGACCCAGAGGTGCCAGCCTACATCCCACCCCGCTTCATCTCCACAAGCCCACCGCCACCAGAAACTCCATGTGGGCTTGAGGACTGCAACTCTGGATATGAGCCCAGTGTTATAATAACTTTGAATACCCCTTACCCTGACCCAAGTGCTAAGCCAATTATCAAACTCATTGACGTAACACAAACCACTGCCACCCTTGTTGTGCATATTCCTTCCCACTACAGCAAAATGTACATTCTGGTTCTGTACAACAACAGCTTTTACACAGATATAAGAAACCTAAGAAATGAAGAGCAGATTATTAAACTAGACAGTCTGAAAGCCAACACTGACTACACCTATTGTGTGGCTTCAATCCGCAACTCCCTGCGTTACAACCACACTTGTCTCTCTCTCACCACGACTGAAAAGAGACGAGGGGAGCCTGTAGCTAACTCCTCCACCGCCACCCACTACATCATGACAATCCTGGGCTGCCTCTTCGTGATGGTCATTGTCTTAGGGGTGGTGTACTACTGCCTGCGCAAGAAAAGGCAGCAGGATGAGAAGCACAAGAAGGCGTGTAGCATAAAGAAGACCATCATCGAACTCAAGTACGGGGCCGAGCTGGAAAGTGGTACCATCTCCCAGCTAACCCAAAAGCAGATGATGGCTGGGGAGAGCATGCCCCGAATGCCCTACCTGCCATCAACTGGGGAAATGGAGCACTACAAACTCCAGGACATCAGCGAGACACCCAAAACTACCAAGGGGAATTACATTGAGGTGCGAACCGGGGAGCAACAAGATCGGAGAGAGTGCGATATGTCAATGCAGGGCAACAACCAAGGGTCAGTGGCAGAGATCTCAACTATCGCAAAAGAAGTGGACAAAGTCAATCAGATCATTAACAACTGCATTGATGCTCTCAAGTCAGAGTCCACCTCCTTCCAAGGGGTGAAATCAGGAGCAGTGTCCACCGCAGAGCCCCAGCTGATGCTGATCTCAGAGCAGCCGCAGAGCAAGTCTGGCTTCCTGTCCCCTGTGTACAAGGACAGTTACCACCACCCCTTGCAGCGGCACCACAGCATGGAAGTGCCTCCCAAGCGCTCCAGCACTTCCTCCAGTGGTTCCATCCGGAGCCCAAGGTCCTTTCGCTCAGAGGGGGCCTACAAGTCAGAGGCTAAGTATATAGAGAAGACTTCTCCCACGACTGACACCATCTTAACAGTCACGCCGACAGCAGCCATCCTGAGAGCAGAGGCCGAGAAAATGAGACATTACAGTGAGCATAGGCACTCGTACCCCGGCTCTCACCAGGGGGAACAACTTGAGGGCCCAGAGAGCCGCAAACCATCCATCCTGGAGCCACTGACCCGTCCTCGGCCCAGGGACCTGACCTACTCCCAGCTCTCACCGCAGTACCACAACCTCAGCTACTCCTCCAGCCCCGAGTACTCCTGCAAACCGGCACACACCATCTGGGAGCGCTTCAAACTCCACCGCAAGCGCCACAAAGAGGAGGATTACATGGCGGCCGGGCACGCATTGCGTAAAAAAGTTCAGTTTGCGAAGGATGAGGACTTGCACGACATTTTAGACTACTGGAAGGGCGTGTCAGCCCAGCACAAATCTTGATTCCTCTCAGATTTCCTTTTCAAATTTGGACTAAAATTAAAACAGAAAAAAAAAAAATTGAAAATGAAAAATGAAACTCTTCTGCAGCTATTTTTATTCAGATCAAGTTTCTGGACAAAAACAATTAAAAAATAGAGTCTCGCATTTGTGGGTTTATGCACCAAATTAAAAGAAAAGAACTTTGAAAAACTGTATAAATGGTCTTCATCTTTGTTTTTTTAAGAAAAACTTAAACTTAAAAAAAAAAAAAAGCATTGGAATATAATTATTTGGGTATCGCATGGCCGTGTCCTGTGACTGTGAATTAACTATTGTGTACTTTGAGAGAAAAACAAAAAACATAAAACAAACCCTTGTCCGCTGAACACTCTGTATTGAAGACTCTTTAACTGTGTATATGTTTGTCAGAGGACTGCACCCACACGCACACACTTTTCTCACTCTGCATTGTAAAGTAATTATTTATCAGTGAATTCTACATACAAAAAAATATATATGTACAGATGAAATTTCTATATTTGCAATGTTTGCTGTAAAAACAAATATCACCTGTTTGTACCAGGTTTTAACCATGGATATAAGAGACAAGTTCTTCATTTTTATGTCTCAAATGAATGTCTCCCTGTCCTTATGGATAAAAATTGCACTGTTCAATGAAATGGTACATTCTTCTACAAAATACCCTGATTTTTTTTTCTGTCTATCGCATATCTTTTGCAGAAATCACAAATCATTCTGCACAAAACTAACAGTATAGATTTATCGTCTCTGATTTAATTCTATTTTACCAAAGTGCTGTGGTAGCAAGCCCTTACAGGCTCTGCTGGTATCTCAGCCACTAATTCAAACCTACAGATCTGAGGACAGATGTATATTTTACATAATAATAAAAAATGGCAGGTTTTGTTACAAGCTGTAGTTGGGTTATTCACAGCCCACTCCTCCCCTCTCCTGTAGAATCGCATACAGTACATTTCAAATAGATTTACAGTATTTTCCCTCCTGACAAAACACAATAAAAATCCCACAACTAATATAAAAAAAATATGTTATGTCATTTAGGCTATGGAAATGCTCTTAAACAAAGAGCTTTTCACCAGAACTAAGAGGTTAAATGTTAATACAAGCAGATGTCTCAATCATCCAGGTGGAATCTTAATGATGTAATGCCAGATATTTGAACGACCTCCTTTTGCAGCAGAAACCCACATTCTGAACAAAAGATACACAAAAAATAGGTGTTTATAGAAAGCACACAAAACTCAGTTGCTCCCAATTACACAAGTACAGTATTCTGCTTAACACTATAACCTCATTTGGTCAGCAACAACACAATGTCATTTAAATACAGACATAATTGCTATATTCTGTGAATCATTTTGCTCGCCAGGGAAATACATTCTAGAATAATAGACTAAGCAAAGGTGACATCTACAGAAATGAAAAAAGACACAATGCAGGCTGTGTATGTCTTTAGGGTGTACTACAGACCCATGTCAGAGCAACAACACTCAAAGCTCCAAGGGCCAACCAGACTGTATATGTAGTGTTTTATAGTCCTGCCTCACAGCCCCCACAGGTCACAGCTGCCACAACAATGTATGTCTTCAAACTGAAGTGTTTAAATTATTTTGTCATGGAACAGTACAAGTTTCTACTGTACATGGTGTAGATGTCTCAGGACTTGTGGAGCTTTCACAACAAAAGCAGCTGAGTTCCTGGGAGGCTTTAAAAATAAATAATAATGGCCTGGATGCAGAACTTGGATAAAGCGGTCCTCCTACCAATTATTGGGAAAAATGAAAAAGTGGTAGACTGTAAAGCTGAGGGAACACAAAGTCACTTTGTGGCTTGAAATTTGGTTTCAGGAAACTAAGGAAATTTGCTTTCAGGCCACTGCATGACACACCCGAGGAGATCCAGGTCTCTCAGTCTCCTGGATCCATGTTCAAAGCCACTGTTCCTAAAAAAAGTGACTTTGTGTGCCCTCAGCTTAAGAAACAAGGTACAGGTTGAAGAAGTGCATGTGGAGGCTGCAACTATGAATGCTTGCCATTACAGAATTGTGATTATTCAAGATGCCAGATACGGCACTGCAGCAGTGTTTAAACCAAGAAAACACTAAATCCCAGCCATACCACTATTTAAAGTATTCATCATATTGTTTATACTTATAAAAACAAAATATACACTTAAAAAGACTCATATGCACCATTATAGATGTCAAGAACCCTGGCTTACAAAGGGCCCCCATTCCCTTTTTATTCAGAAGAACATACATGATAATCCTCAGGACATTCCTGGACAAACATTTTATTCAGTCAGAGAACTTTCTGTAAGCACTTTTATAACATTCAACACATACCAAGGCCCCACAATTATAAAGTGCATCCTTAATGCAGTGTTGGTGTTTACTGAGAAATAATACAAACTATTACTGACCAAACTATTTGCTATAACACTGTCAACACTGCAGGTTGCCATTTCAGTGTATGAAAATAACTCTTAGGGATGTGGGGTATTATGGAAAGGCACATGAAAATTTCAAAGGCACAACAATAATAGGAACAGTGAAATGGTACTAAAAGGTCAAAAAGAAGCAGCAGATTTTAGATGGGCTACCCCTGTACATCACAAATTATTATTTGTTGTGAATGGTTAATTTTGCTGTTACATATTTTAATACAGGATGCACTTGCAGGTTTATAACTTAAAGATTGGCATCTGCCTCACCTCCATAATTTCAAAAACTCACGTAAGACAACTCTAAATAAAAACGCATGTAAGACAACTCCATATAAAAACGCACGTAGGACAACTCCATATAAAAACGCACGTAGGACAACTCTATATAAAAACGCATGTCAGACAAGTCTATAAACCTATATTATAAACATTAAGTTCCAGTAATTGAGATAAATATGCAACAGTGTTGGAGGCACATCAGCATTGTGAACAAATGGAGTCACTTAAATTGCCTACAGCAAATGTAGGTATACAATGTGCAACATGCACATTTTTGTCTTTTGTCTATTCAATTCTGTGCACCAGTGCAATCACAAGTGTTCTGAACAACATCTTTATACCATGTGATATGCACATAGGGGCTTCAACAGTGCCTATATGGCAAATCTTCATTCCACGATTGGTTCCTCATTTCTTGTATGCCAGTACCAAATGCTAGTACTCTAAGGTGGCTTATTAAGCCACATAATGTGTGAATATACCCCAGACTGAGCGACTTCATGCCACCCTTGTATTTTACTTCATTCCAGAGAAGGGCTCTTTAAAAATAACTCATCAGATAGAGTTGTTTGTATGAACTTGATTTTACTTTACGATTCGGAATGTATTGCAAAACCGATCTACAGCGATTGTTAACTTTTTTATGTTTGTTTGTTTTTTTTATATAGAGTTTTTTTTTGGGGGGTGGGGGGTTTCAAAAGGGTCTCAACATGAATGGCAAGAGATAAAACAAGTAGTCAAATGGGACCAGCACATTACCATACAGGGAGACTGGAATGAAAGGATTAACTAGGTACTGATTAAAATAGCATTGTATTTATGACCATTTTTCGTGCTGCGCTTTGAAAGCATTCCAACTACAGTTCAATGAAAACCATTCCCAATGACAAAAATATACCCCTTACAACATATGTGCATATGAAAAATGAACTTTCAGTTTCTAGAGATGAAGGAGATAAAAGTAACAGTATTCCCTCTTGGTCTGTCGTGAGAGCACTTTTTTTTTTTAACAAAAGTCATCAATAGGAATGGTATTCATTTTAATAGTTTTATTTAATATTTTGTGATTAAAAAGATCTAAGTTTGTTATTTCACAAGCTGGTAATACAAAGTGTTTGCTAAATCAGATTGACAAACACATGCTTTCCTATTTAATTCTTATGAAGTAAACATCAATCATGATACATGCCACAAGGATTTACATTAAACCCGAACATAAATGTCACAATACTATTAGTATGCGCAGAAAGGTATGCAGTGTTGATATACTATTCCAATTCAGGTTTGTAACTTGATAAATCTAGTAAGCTAAAAAAAAAAAATATATATATATATATATATATATATATATATATATATATATGAATCAGACACCAGAAAGAAGCACACCAGTTTCTTTGCAATCGGATGGACTTCAATGGCAACACTATGACTGGAAAGTGTAAAGTGAAAGTCTTTGAAAAATTGACAAGTAAAAAAAATAATAATAATACAAAAAAAAAATGTGTATTAAAATGTGTTCAATGTTGAGCTATCCTTTTAACTGGAAGAATAGCATGAAATGAAAAGCGCCAGACCAATAATCCTCTCTCCAGTGAGTTTGCAATGCATACACAATAGTAATTTCCTCGACAACCCCAGGTTTTGTCAACAGAGCTAATGTAAAATTACAGGACTAGAGTTTGCATGCTTTACTGTACAGTAGTCTGTTATACTTGAACTTCCTGGGTCATTTCACCTGGAGAGTGAAATTCTCCAACATTCTAGCCTGTCATTAACTAACCAATTGCTAACCCTAATGACAAACATTATTTGCAGCCAGACAGTAACTACCGCAAAGTAAAGCTACAACACAGTTTTTATATTAATGATTTTAATGACTGGCAAGCTATAGGTAAGTATGCTATGACAGGTTCTGATACAGAGAAGTGTATTAAGGGTTCAGTAGTCATTTATGACAAGCAAAGAGATTGATTTGTGTGACAAAGGAATTAGACTGCACCAGTAATTCTGTAATGTACTATCCCTTATGGAAAAAAACATATATTTAATATATGGTAGAAAAATATGATCCTTATATTTTTCATATCTAGAAATTGGCCCCTTTTTTATATATATATAAAATATGTGAAATATTTAAAATATATAATCCATATATTTATTTTATATGTTGAATATATGTGGTGCACCATATAGTTTCATTAGTCTGTAATCCATATAAAATATTTGAAAGCAAAATCAGGTAAGTACCAATTGCATGTAACAATTATGCCGCTCATCCAACGGTGATTGTAAAGTTCCATAAATGTCACAATAGGACTGTGAACCTCTGGCCTTTTCTTGAACAAACTCACACAAATAATCAAACTTAAAAGTATTGAAAGTATTCCAAGTTTATTATTTGCTTTTATTATTATTGCTTTGCAAAGTTACAAACAATTTTAGCAGTTTCTTATCCACACATTCAGAAAGGGAGCCAATTATTCCATCCTGCAAGCACATAGAAGAAGCTTCATGCTTCTCATTAAATCCAACAGGAACTAAACATAAATCAGGAATCACACAATATTCCTGATTGGCAAAGATTTCTCCTTCTTTGAAGTAAATGGCATTTACAGGAACAAAATAAAACAGTAGGTTTGAACAACAGATGTCAAGTCAAAAAGATCTCTCCCCCTCTCTCCAGTTCGGCCCCACTCTATCAACACACTTCACTTTTCCCTCTGTTCCACTGCCCCACCCCAAACACAAATTCAAAATCCCAATTGGCCAATTACCACTAGGGATAATAGTTGAATTTTCCACATACTTAGCCATATTTAATGACATCCTCCTTTTGGATTCATTGTGTGGAACTTAATCAGAACAATTTCTTTCTCTTTTTTATACCATTTAAAACACATGGGCTACTGTAACAGGGCGAGCAGCCCTGTACATTGTTTTGTTTATTTTAGTTTTAGAACGGAGTCCCCTCCGCCCATGTGCAGTGTATTTTGTATTTGTTTTGTATTATGATTTATTTATTGTAATTTGTGACGGCGTACCGCCGTGTTATTGTTTTGTTTATTTTTAAAACGTGTCCTGGCAGAGGCGAGATCGGTGCTCGTCCTCTGCCAGGAGTAATGGAAAAACTCGTGCAGAAGGTGGCCATCTCCCGAATTAATTAAGTGATTCATTTTGTTGCTAATCGGGAGATGGTCACCTGAATATAAAAAGCCTGCAGCTCTCCAGCCCGAGGTGGGGTGTTGGAAGGAGAGAGCGAGAAGGAGAGGAGAGAAACAAAACGAAACAAAACAAAACATGAAGATTCCAGGAACAGTGACAGCAACTGCCCAGCCTGACCTGGGATCGTATTATTTATTGTTTATTTTGTGTTCGTGATTTGTTTTTGTTTAACCTTTTATTTTGCTCTGTGAGCAAGTGTTTTCTGTTTGAATATTTTATTTATTTTTGGATTCTTTAAATAAAACGGCGCACGCGCCACTGCACCGTACCTTTTGTTTTGGTTGTCCCCCCTTCTGCCATGACGTCAGACCACTCAGTCATTCCTGTCACACGTGGTGTCAGAGGTGGGATCGCAGCGCCTCCAGGACGCAGGCAGAAGAGGGTACTGTAGCTTTTTCATTTTTTTTTCGTTTTTTTGATTGGTGGAGAAAAGGAGAGTGAAGAGGAGGATGGGAGGAAGGAAGATGGGAGGAAGAAGGAGGATGAGGAGACAGCAGCCGCTGCAGCAGCAACAGCCGCAGCAAGTCTGCCTTACCTGCCTGTTGGGGGAGGAGTGGTGCTTCAACTGTGGGGAGCCATGGCACATTTCCCCTGGCACCTTCCCCATATGGCAGGAGGAGGGGACACAGACAGAGGTGAGGAGGAGGAGGAGGAGGAGGCAGAGAGGAAAGGTGGAACGAGGGGAAGAGGAGTGGTGCACCAACTGCATGCGGTACGGGCATGAGGAGCACCACTGCCTGGAGGTCTTCCAGGACACGGACCTGGAGTGGGATGAACCCGAACGTCCTGCTCCTAAAAAGGAGGAACCCGAACGTCCTGCCCCTAAAAAGGAGGAGCCCAAACGTCCTGCGCCTGAGTGGGAGGAACCCGAACGTCCTGCGCCTAAGTGGGAGGAGCCCGAACGTCCTGCGCCTGAGTGGGAGGAGCCCGAACGTCCTGCGTCTGAATGGGAGGAGCCTGAACGTCCTGCGCCTGAGTGGGAGGAGCCCGAACGTCCTGCGCCTGAATGGGAGGAGCCTGAATGTCCTGTGCCTGAGTGGGAGGAGCCCGAACGTCCACAGCCCAAGAGGGGGGAGTCGGTGCGTCCACAGCCCAAGAGGGGGGAGTCGGTGCGTCCACAGCCCAAGAGGGGGGAGTCGGTGTGTCCACAGCCCAAGAGGGGGGAGTCGGTGCGTCCACAGCCCGAGGGGGAAGTCAGTGCGTCCACAGCCCAAGAAGGGGAAGGCCGAAGGTCCACAGCCCACCTCCGCCAACAGAGGGAGCATACCTGCTGGTTCCACCTCCACCGCCCTGGGAGGACTGGGTGTCGCTCCTACCTCCGCCAGCAGAGGGAGAATACCTGCTGGTGCCACCTCCGTCTCCATGGGAGGACTGTGAGTCGCTCCCACCTCCGCCAGCAGAGGGAGAATACCTGCTGGTGCCACCTCCGTCTCCATGGGAGGACTGTGTGTCGCTCCCACCTCCGCCAGCAGAGGGAGCATACCTGCTGGTTCCACCTCCACCGCCATGGGAGAACGATGTGTCGCTCCCACCACCAGCAGAGGGAGAATACCTGCTGGTGCCACCTCCATCTCTGTGGGAGGACTGTGAGTCGCTCCTACCTCCGCCAGCAGAGGGAGCATTCCTGCTGGTGCCACCTCCACCGCCCTGGGAGGACTGGGTGTCGCTCCTACCTCCGCCAGCAGAGGGAGAATACCTGCTGGTGCCACCTCCGTCTCCATGGGAGAACTGTGAGTCGCTCCCACCTCCGCCAGCTGAGGGAGCATTCCTGCTGGTTCCACCTCCACCGCCCTGGGAGGACTGTGTGTCGCTCCCACCTCCGCCAGCAGAGGGAGAGTTCCTGCTGGTGCCACCTCCACCTCCATGGGAGGACGATTTGTCGCTCCCACCACCACCAGCAGAGGGAGTATGCCTGCTGGTTCCGCTTCCACCACCGCCAGCAGAGGGAACATGCCTGCTGGTATCCCTGTTGCAGCCAGAAGGGGAGGAGCCGCCTTCGCTGCCTGAAGGGGAGGAGCCCCTGCCGCCTTGGCCGCCTGAAGGGGAGGAGCCCCTGCCGCCTTGGCCGCCTGAAGGGGAGGAAGCCATGCCGCCTTGGCCGCCTGAAGGGGAGGAAGCCCTGCCGCCTTGGCCGCCTGAAGGGGAGGAAGCCCTGCCGCCTTGGCCGCCTGAAGGGGAGGAGCCCTGCCGCCTTGGCCGCCTGAAGGGGAGGAGCCCCTGCCGCCCCTGCTGCCTTGGCCACCTGAAGGGGAGGAGCCCCTGCCGCCATGGCCGCCAGAAGAGGAGGAGCCCCTGCCGCCTTTACCGTCAAGAGGAGAGGAGCAGGAGCTACCTCTACCTCCACCACCACCACCATTGGGAGAAGTGGAGCTCCTGCTGCCGCCTTCATGGCCAGGGGCTCCCCTCCCACAGTCGGCATCGCCTGGGGTCGCCTGTGTCTCCCTTGCGTCTCCTAGGGTTGCTGCCAGTCTTGCGTCGCCTCCCGAGGGTCCGCTGCCGCTGTCGTCTCCTCCCGAGGGTCCACTGCCGCTGCCGTCGCCTCCCGAGGGTCCGCTGCCGTCGCCTCCCAAGGGTCTGCTGCCGCTGCCGTCGCCTCCCGAGGGTCCGCTGCCGTCGCCTGGGGTCGCCAGGGATCCTGCTTCGCCTGGGGTCACTACACTATGGATGGAGCCCCACGGAGGGGAACGGACGGACATCAAGAAAGGGGGGGAGGTCAGGAGACCAGCTCCCCCAGCCGCACTTTCGCGGCAGGAGATTGTGTGGTGAGAGCCCCACGGAGGGGAACTGCTGGCCATGAAGAGGAGGGGGAAGGTCAGGACCCCAGCTCCCCCAGCCGCACTTTCGCGGCAGGAGATTGTGTGGTGAGAGCCCCACGGAGGGGAACTGCTGGCCATGAAGAGGAGGGGGAAGGTCAGGAGACCAGCTCCCCCAGGCGTACTTTTGCGGCAGGAGATTGTGTGGTCAGACCCCCACGGAGGGGAACTGCTGGCCATGAAGAGGAGGGGGAAGTTCAGGAGACCAGCTCCCCCACCCGCACTTTCGCGGCAGGAGAGAGTGTGGAGGGAGCCCCAGAAGAGGGAGCTGCCGGCCACAAAGAATTGGGGGGTGCCGGAGATTCCACCATGGCCACCCCCCAGAAGCAACTTGCTTCCCCCTCTTCCAGGACATTGAGACTGAGGGGGGAGGTGGCCGTTGGGGCCATGTGTGCGTTGCACAAGGGGGGGGGGGGGGTATGTAACAGGGCGAGCAGCCCTGTACATTGTTTTGTTTATTTTAGTTTTAGAACGGAGTCCCCTCCGCCCATGTGCAGTGTATTTTGTATTTGTTTTGTATTATGATATATTTATTGTAATTTGTGACGGAGTACCGCCGTGTTATTGTTTTGTTTATTTTTAAAACGTGTCCTGGCAGAGGCGAGATCGGTGCTCGTCCTCTGCCAGGAGTAATGGAAAAACTCGGAGAAGGTGGCCATCTCCCGAATTAATTAAGTGATTCATTTTGTTGCTAATCGGGAGATGGTCACCTGAATATGAAAAGCCTGCAGCTCTCCAGCTCGAGGTGGGGTGTTGGAAGGAGAGAGCAAGAAGGAGAGGAGAGAAACAAAACGAAACAAAACAAAACAAAGATTCCAGGAACAGTGACAGCAACTGCCCAGCCTGACCTGGGATCGTATTATTTATTGTTTATTTTGTGTTCGTGATTTGTTTTTGTTTAACCTTTTAATTTGCTCTGTGAGCAAGTGTTTTCTGTTTGAATATTTTATTTATTTTTGGATTCTTTAAATAAAACGGCGCACGCGCCACTGCACCGTACCTTTTGTTTTGGTTGTCCCTTCTTCTGCCGTGACGTCAGACCACTCAGTCATTCCTGTCACAGCTACATACAAATGTTGTTTGCCTGTTTATGTAGTCATACTGAGTTCTGTAAAACGGTGGATGTGCCCAAGTGGTGACAGAGGGAATTTCTAGAAAAACAGCAGGTCATTTTTCAATGACCCCTTCAAGTCAAGTTTGCTTTATTTTTTCTTTAGTGTACCTACTAGACACACCTCCCTTCTGAACAGAATGAAACTGAATAAACACATACCTGTAAAGTACAGAGTATTGTCCATAGTACCAGACCATAGCAGGCGTCCATACCATCCCCAGCACTTTGGACCTGCCCAGGTATGATCTGTTGACAGCCTCACTTAGAGAGAGAAAGAATCTACTTTGTTCCCTTCAACTCTAAAACATGTACGCCATAACAATGTCACTGTTTTCTTTTCCTCACACATTTTAAAATTAGGGAGTTTACAACTGGATCAAACAGTATTGGATTTAGAAATTTCTGGAGCACCTGGTTAAACCAAGTAATGAATCCCACTTGCACTGAGTCAATTGGTTCCCAGTGAAGGGCATTTAAATAGCTTCCCATTTCCATTTACTCTCAGATTTTACCCCTGATAAAAAAAAAAACAAGTATAAATTACTACATTGCATTATACAGCAGTAAACATTATGACAGATACATAACGTAAAGGCCACCTCACTTCAGCTAAAGTCATCCAGCTGTAACATTTGGTACTGTACAACCAGTACTGTCCTGGGAACTGAGATGGAACTGGCTACATAATTTAAAGTGAGTCACCACCAATTAAGATTCTAGAAACAAGTATTGGATTTGAATCTAGTAAAATGATACACTATGACATCCATGTCATATATTAGGATAAAGATAAAATTACTACATTTGATTTGGGTTTTCAGTAACACTTATAAGTCTATAATTTCAAATGTAAATGTGTATGAATTTAAAGAATAACCTTTTTTATACCTAATTCCAGTGGTCTAATGATCAATAATGATAAAGCTGACACTTATTTATTTGAGCAGCCTCATAACCCATATTAATATGAACTGACACTACCAGTAAAGTGTTTCAGCATTTTATAAACTCATGGCTTCCTATGCAAGTTTCAGATTACATTTCACCATGAACGTGAGTTTATTACAGGATTATGAGGAGCATTATCTATGCACTGGTTTAATACTCTGTCTCCTCTTACTCACTGGTCTTTCATACTTCTCGTATGGTTCAGTACACACAACGATCACCACCTTTTGAAATTATAGTTAAAAGATGTGCTCTATTCAGTTGACACATCTCGGCTTGAATTCAAAACACATTCTACACAATTTCAAGACATTATTTGACCTTTAAGATATAGCCTTATCAAGTAGAAAAAACACAGAAACTATGGTTCTAAAGTTGACCTATCTGTCAATAGAGCAGTTAATATCACACACAGAGCAACATAGCAAAGGTGCAAAAAAATAAATAAATAAATAAATAAAAAGCCTGATGCGTCTCTCTTCATTTTTGAAACCTAACATTTACAGAAAACCACAAACAGTGAACACCTTTAAACATTTTTATCCCAGGCTTGGAACATTAAAACAGGATGCATAATCTGGGACTGAGAATTTATTAAATCTTCATTTGAATGCAATGATATTCATTACACCTCAAATTATTGGATGTAGAGGCAACGCTTCGTTTTTCCAGTATTGTAGGATATCTCCAATCACACAGTCTTGGCATTACATGACTCCCAGCAGTCTTCGCAAGCAACCAACTATTTCTGTATGCGGTCTACAGACTTGGTATTACATTACACATAATTCAGCTAGTAGGCAAAGTTAATTAAACATTTTTTAAGAAGCCTGACCTTTGGGAAGCAGTGGCAGGCATGGCACTGCAGTACTAGCTGTCTGCTCTTTCAGCCAGCCTGTACTGTAGCTCTTCTGAGAATGACATATCAAAGTGGTGAGTCATACCCAGGGTGCAGCCTGAACTGACAGAGATTGATAGCATGGCCCTGGATTGTTCATTTCCCAATCACTCCTTCACGCCTATATGATAGCAATGCTTAAACCCTTTTCAGTTATAAACAAACTCTGCAGCACTAATAAAATAGAAAGCCCTCAAGCACAAAATATAATGCCTTTTCTGCCCCTCATCTGTATCTCTCTTGAACCCACATAAGGAATTATAACATACTTTCCACATCACTTTGTTTCTTTCCTCTCAACTTCTCTTGTGTTGGCTGACAGCATGAAGAATCTTTTCCCAGTGCAGAACTGTTTTTTTTGTTTGTTTTATTATAAAAGAAGTGTCTTCTTACTCTAAATAGATGCAATTAAAACATGATTTTACATTGAGGATCTGCCTGTGCAAATTCTATAGTGGGCTACTTAACATTATAAACAGTAAGGATTGAAAAGATGAACCCTCAACTTGACATTTAATACTTCAGCAATTAAGTATTATTATTTAGAGGATGCACAAATTATCAGCATTTAAGTTGGTTGCATGACAGTACCATATTAGCTTAAAGGTAACAGTGATGGGCGATTTAAGGATAAATCTAGAGAGTTATTTGTTCTATTTTGCAGTTTTATTTAAATGAATTGAGGAAGGCATAGATCAAGTCTCTAATCTAAAAGTGTCGTAATTAGCTGAGATAGTGCTTTCTCTCCCTCATTCATGGACAGGGAGTCTTTATTTCTAAAGAAGGTAGCACGCTTTGTGTTTACATGAGAACAAATGCAATCAATTTGATCAGCAAAGGATAGTGGCTGATCTGATCAAAGGCCATCCAATTTAAAACTAGCTGCCAAGGATTGTTACTTTAAATGGATGGTTGCTGTATGGAGACAGATTTTGTGTTGTTCTTGGCTAATGTATTAGATGAAAATGTGCTTCTGCAAAATTGTTTCCTGCATTAGCAGCACACTACAATACAAATATAGCATAATCAGCATTTACAATAAAGACACATAGGTAATCATTTACTAAAACACAATAGTAATCCCAAAACTGAAGCTCAGGGGGCCCGACTCTCTTGGAAAAATGCAGAAGAGTAAAATTTCTTGATTAGTAACTATCAAATAATAAACCAAAGAAACAAGTTTTCAGCATGTTTTATGAACTTGGGTGCCTGTTGTTTCCAGTCCTATTTTTTTTATGTACAAAGTTAGAAACAAACAATTGAGTGCTCAAGAGATTTTGAATTGTATAGTATTAGCTATTTTTGTTTGTTCTATGTTTATAAGTTTAGCAATACTGAAAGAAACTTGTATAAAAAAATAATAATAAAAAGCTTTCTTTTAATATTACTAAATACAGTATGCTACCATTTAGTGAGGATGTTTTAGTTTTGTAGGGTTAACTGCTTTTTAAAAAGACAGGAGTACATTGCAGACTCGAGTAAACACTTTAAAATATACCCCTTAATATTAATTGTATGTTTTAAAGTTGTTTGTAACAGTTGCTTAAAACCGTAGCTTTGAATCGTTTGGGTCAGAGAGCAAAAACAGCAGCAGAGGTGTTTTTTTTCAAAGTCACTCTTGCAGTTTATACCGGCTGAGCCCTCTGTTGGCATCGTGCAGGTTGTGCCTCAACACTGCAACATGCTCACAGTGAGATCCAGGGATCGACAAAGAGAAACATCATTCCACTTGAACTGCTGTGCCAGCCTTGGGAGAATGTGCTGGCCATGACATCTTTGATGCTATTTATTATTATTATTATTATTATTATTATTATTATTATTATTATTATTATTATTATTATTATTATTATTATTTATTTCTTAGCAGACGCCCTTATCCAGGGCGACTTCAGTCGTAAACAAATACATTTCAAGAATCACAGTACAAGTATTAATACAATTAAGAGTAAGATAAAATACAATGACTTCAGTTCTAGTAAGTACAAGTATATTACAAAATACGAATCAATATCTGAGCAATATCACCGCCGGAAGGTGGTCAGGGACTGGGCAGTCCTGACATCTGTAGGAAGGTCATTCCACCACTGCGGGGCGAGGGTGGAGAAGGAGCGGGCTCTGGAGAAAGGGGAGCGTAGAGGAGGTACAGCCAGTCTTCTAGTGCAGGCGGAGCGGAGAGGTCGAGTGTGGGTGTAGGGAGAGATGAGGGTCTGGAGGTAGCTGGGTGCAGTCTGGTCTAGGCATCTGTAGGCGAGTACAAGTCCTGAACTGGAAGCGAGTGGTGATCGGGAGCCAGTGGAGTGAGCGAAGCAGTGGAGTTGCATGGAAGAAGCGAGGTAGAGAGAACACCAGGCGAGCAGTGGAGTTCTGGATGAGCTGGAGCGGACGGGTGGCGGGCGCAGGGAGGACAGCCAGTTGCAGTAGTCTAGGCGGGAGAGTACCAGGGCCTGGACAAGGAGCTGGGTGGTGTAGTTGATGAGGAAGGGTCGGATTCTTCATATGTTGCTCAGGAAAAATCGGCAAGTGCATGCCAGAGTGGAGATGTGCTGGGAATACGAGAGGCAGGGGTCCAGGGTGACTCCGAGGTTCTTAGCTGAGGAGGAGGGAGTGTGGTAGATTCCAGAGGAATGGAGATCGAGAGATCAAAGGAGGGGGAGGAGGAGGAGGGAAAGAAAAGGAGGTCAGATTTAGAGAGGTTGAGTTTGAGGTGATGCGAGTGCATCCAGGAGGAGATAACAGACAGACAGGTAGAGATATGGGAGGGGATGGCGTCAGAGGGGGAGAAGGAGAGGAAAATCTGAGCATCATCAGCATAGAAATGGTATTTAGCTGGAATAAGAAGTGGTGTGTGCGCTTGTCAGGGAAACTGAGGCTATGCTATATATATGTATATCAGGTAATAAACCTGGCTCCAAGTTAATTCTGAGTAATTGTTTAAGTTGAGTTAATCGTTTTATCGTTTTGTCAGTTGGCAAGGTTAATTACAAATTTAAGCCAGCTGCCTGTACCTCCTTCTGTGTGGCATAAAAGCCTCACAGATAGTTCATTTCGGGACTGCTGAGTAGAAGGAAACAGAAGGCTATGTACTCTGTTTCTGAGCAGTCATAATTATAAGTACTGTGTGTACAGTTCTGTGTGTTTAATGTGTAAAACTCTGTGTTTATGTCTGCCAGTAAACAGCTTAGCTGTCCGGTTTGTTAGTTAGGGTGATCCTGACTGTTTAGCAAGTGCTCCGAAGAGCTAGTTTTTTTTGTTTTTTTTAAGACTTTTTTAAAAATAAGTGTGTGTCAAGCACTTAAATTTCAAGGTTGTGTCAGTGTATTAGTTTGGAAAAAGGTGCTGAAACACCAAAAATTATGTAGTTCAGTAAGTCTTATTCCTGGAACACCTTAAACTCCATACTTTAAATGAAAGATAAAAACTAAACTAAACACAAATTAAAAGGACATAAAACAGCCAACTAAAAAACCAAACAAGTAATCAGTTCTGCGGTAGCAGCACGATGGCAGCATTCATAAAGGTGTACAGTGATAGACAGAACCTGTAACAAGCTTTGACTACGCTGGAATAAACTGTGACAGAAAAGACAAAATGATATGAAAATATTATATATTACAAAAGGAGATATGCATTTATTTTGCCATTCTATTCGTGGGGAGCTTTCTTGAGCGTTAAACACTGCAGACTAGCAATTATTTTAGAGGTCTGGATATTCTTTTGTAATGTATTTATATACTGGCACTCTGTAGGGATTGGCTTGTTTGCACACATCTGGATAAACATATGATTTGTTCTGACTGTAGACTCTGAACCGGTGTGGCTTCAAAAAGAGTCACCTTCCCAGCTTGCCCCTGTGCACATCATCGTGCAAAAACTATTTCGCTACACTGTAAAATTCCCTATTGAAAGTAAATCTGAGACTTTAAAGAGTCTTCCAAAATGTAATGACTGTCAAAATTACAGTTTAAATATAATATATAAAATAAGTATTATATTATTACCAAAGTAGATCATTTACATGGTCTGTCTATTGAAGCATTTTAGAAAAAGCTCCAATAGAGTTGTCCTGCTTTAGGCTGCTGATATTGACAAATGTCCTCTAATTCTGAGGCATTCTGTACCCATTCACATATTTTATCATAAACATGTTTGATCTTTTATTTTGTGGTTGCATGACATTGATAAATGGTATTAATTGTCTGGATTCAATGAATTTCAGCTGCAGAATGAATACCGATTTAAAAATACATGAAAAATTAAATTAGTGGAAAATGAGGGGAAAAAAAACTAAAGAAAATGTGAGCATAATGAATAACACTTGCCTGAATTTTTTTACCATTTGCGTATGGAGCTGTTGCTCCCTGTCAGACTGAAAAAGAGGTGGAAGGAAGCCTCCAATTCCACAGACTGGTTGAAATGGAATGCCGAGACAGTGTTTGGCAAAAGGCAAGATCAATATGGAGCGTAACCCTTGTCCTGGCCTCTGAACAAATTAAGCAGGATCTCACTAAGGAGAAACCCTACATCTCGCTCGCCCACTTTGCGAAGGTGATAGCAAGCAAACAGTCGCTTGAGTGAGAACATTGGAGCTCAGCTGAATGCGTGGGCTCAATGGAGGCTTCAAGAGTGCATTGAGCACCACGAGTAAACACCAATTTGGTACATGAAAGGGAACCATGTGTCCCAATAGAGTCATTGTTAGTCAACTGAAACTGCATATTATGAAGGCGGAGTAGCATGTTTATTGTCTAAAATAATTTATACACTAAACAAACCAGTTGAAACCAGAGATGTTACGCTGTGGTCACTTTGGTTTGGCAAACGCAGTCTGATTTGCTCGCTAAACCTCAATGTGAGCAAGGCTTAGCGAACAAGACTTGGTGCGTTTGCCAAACAGACCGAGATCACCTTAGGTGGACTCGGTACAGTTAATTTCCCAAGCGGACTTTGCTGTTCACACGTCACACCAAATGTACTGAGTGCGGACCAAACCCTCTAAACTGAGCCAATATGAGTTGCTTTATCTTCAGTTCCACCCAGGATCAAGCGACTCTACTCACTCAGGCAGGCCTAGCTTTCACATTAATGGTAATTTGTTGCACATTATTACTCTCTTGCATTTTGGTCTGCTGTCTCTGCTTTTAATAGCGAATCCTCAAAATTAATCTTACTGTTTTCACCAGTTCTAACTTGTTTTTTTATGAATATTATATTTTTTACTTCATAACAAACAATTGAAACTTTAAATGGTAACTTATTTTGTTCAATAATACCGACTTTTACACTGACAAATGCAAGACTTATATAATATATAAGCTTATATAAGCTTTTTTGTGGTCTGCAATTTAGAATTTAAAATCTGAAATGCTGGGCCATTGGATTTTGAAACATTTAAAATATTACACGCAGGGATACATTTGAAAATTGTATTTCATAGGTATCTCTGCAATTACCTATTGCTCCGACTTGTAGCCTGTGGCATTGAATGGCTATCACTGTAAATGGTTTAACTGATAAGAAATTATTTTGAGGGTGGCTTGAATTGTTTTTAGGTTTAAACAGAGGCTTTTATTTGAGGGCAAGTTCAGTTGGAGAAAATAGGGTGGTGTGCCTCAAAAAAAAAAAAAAAATATCAAGGTGTGCCGCAGCAGAGAAAAGGTTGGGAACCTCTGAACTAAACCATTGCAATGGACACTTTTTCTTTAAATGTTTGTAATTTTGTGCTTTGTGGAAAAATGTAGTATCACTGGAAGTGTATCCCTTTATCTGCTGCAATTAACATGCAACAAACAGTTGCTTGATTATTTAAACTAAAGGATGTCATGTGGATGAGCGAGATAAAGCTTTTATTGAACAGACTGCGATTAGCTGTTTACAAAGGCAGGTCACAAGATCTACCAATTAAAATGCTGCTTTCATGATCATAATAAACAGTGCTTTGACCAACAAAACCTTATCCAGAGAAATACTACTGTACAAAACGATGGCGCCAGTCTCTGCTCTCCTCTGATATTTGATTTCACATTAGAAAGTGTCAGGTATGTAAGACATGAAATCTGCTATGGAGTTAACAATCACAGTTTGCCACTATTGTTACAGCCTCCCTATATCTTACCATTCTGGTGTTGGTCAGAATGACCAGGGAAATTGCACTGGTCCAAATTTCACCATGTCGTTAAGCAGATGCAGAGATTGCTTTAAGGAAAGTAATTCTTTAATGCCACTGTTTAATTTAGTTTTAAACATACCTTCTTTTCCACATAATTGTAAATAAACAGAATCAATGTTCATGGACTACCCTATATTCTAGTCTATGGGAATGTTACACTGCAGTTGGTTAAAGTTGTGTGTCTGATCCACTGTACTTCGTCCTGGAGAGATGGGGCCCAGCTAGCATTATTGCAGTTGGTTAAAGTTGTGTGTCTGATCCACTGTACTTCATCCTGGAGAGATGGGGCCCAGCTAACATTATTGCAGTTGCTTAAACTGTACTCCTGTCAGAGTTAATGAAGGAGTTGACACTTCTATTTCCATGATGTATATGTATGACCTGCACATCGAGACTGAGCAAAGGGACCAAGGCTTTTTGCGACCCAGCAAGCAACCTTATTTGGAAACTCCTGCCATCAATATACAAACTTGAAGTCAGTGTTCCTATAACTCCTCCCAAAGTGCCTGTTAATCAGTTCATTTTGTTTTCATTGAAGGAAAGACGTATCTGAAGGCTGCAAGTTAAAAATGCAGCTGACCCACTAATTTGAAGCTGGTAGAGAACAACCTTGAGGTTATACATTTTATAAATAATGAAAGCAATCAATTGTGTTTCCTTTCTTTATTTCATGTGCCATTGGCTAAACCAGACACACCACAGATGGCACCTTCAAGTATGAACACAGTATTTGTATATCTCAATAGAGAGGACTGGAAGCTATGACATTTGCTATAAGCCTTGTGTGCCTAGAGGCATGTGCTACATGGTTTCTTCAGATATTAGCCTATATAGTGAAATGGTAGCAGCAATATAATTCTCAATCATAACTGAGAAACGTGTTAATAGCAACAATGATTTAATTTACGTTTTTTTCTTTCTGTGAAACTAAATGGGCTTTTAAAATCGGGCAAGCCTTAATTTTTCATTTATAAGAACATACACACGAGATAGCAAAATGTTAAAAAGCAACTAATCTTTATTAAAGCTATAATGAAAAATAAAGTATTTTATATTGGACAAACTTTATAACAATTGTTATGCGTGACTGTATTTACATTAATAAAGATGAGTCATTTCTGCTTTTAAATGAAAAAGTAAGACTTACACCGTGTAACATTTTTTTTTTTTTTTTTTGTTCCTGGGTAGTAAGTGTTATTTCCTAATTGCTTATGCCTCAAAAGTAAAGAAAATGGCTATTATTCTCCACAAACTTTGCTTTTGTGACCAGGACAGTGATATTTTGAAATTTACCTATTTTCCAGAACATTCCAGATAGATTCAGTGCTGAGTAAACTTGGAGTAACTTCTAGAACTTTCTAGAACTTTCCAGTAATATAAATAGTAGCATAAATACAGGGGCCTTAAGCCCACCAGTTCAGTTTAGTTCCAGCTGCCTAAGTGGATACATATCTGCATTTTTCTGAGATGGCATCAAGGTCATAGGAGACTTCAAAATGGTGGCATTCCTGATGGGTCTCCAAGGCGGTTTTACCAAGTTTCCCTGCTATCTTTGCCTTTGGGACAGCAGGGACACCAAGGCGCACTACCATAGGCGGGACTGGCCACAGCGGACCGAGTTCTCTGTGGGGAGGAACAACGTCAAGTGGGAGCCACTGGTGGACCCCCGGAAGGTGCTGATGCCACCACTGCACATCAAATTGGGCCTTATGAAACAATTTGTCAGAGCTCTAGATAAGGAGTCGGCAGCCTTCAAGTACCTTCAAGACTTCTTCCCTAAGCTGTCTGAGGCAAAGGTCAAAGCCGGTGGCTTCGTCGGACCACAGATAAAGAAGATCCTGGAGTGCAATGAATTCCCCAAGAAGCTCACTAGTAAGGAGAAAGCGGCTTGGAACAGCTTTGTCGCAGTGGTTCGGGGCTTCCTGGGCAATCACAAGGCCGAAAACTATGTGGAGCTGGTTGAGACTCTGGTGAAGAACTACGGCACAATGGGCTGTAGGATGTCCCTCAAAGTCCATATCCTTGATGCTCATCTTGATAAATTCAAGGAGAACATGGGAGCGTACTCGGAGGAGCAAGGCGAGCGCTTCCACCAGGATATACTGGACTTTGAACGCCGCTACCAAGGACAGTATAACGAGAACATGATGGGAGATTACATTTGGGGGCTGATTCGTGAAAGTGATTTACAGTATAATCATAAATCTCGAAAAACTACTCACTTCTAAATCTTTTGTAGTCATTTTTGTATTACTTTAGTATAAATACATGTTAATTTGGATTCATATGTTGTTTTTTTCTGACTTTATGTGAACGAAAAGACACAAATCCGCCCGTTTTCTCATTGGAAATAGGTAAATTTCAAAATATCACTGTCCTAGTCACAAAAGCAAAGTTTGTGGGGAATAATAGCCATTTTCTATACTTTTGAGGCATAAGCAATTAGGAAATAACACTTACTACCCAGGAACAAAAATTGTGTTACATAGTGTTATGATTTAAAAGCCCATTTAGTTGTTTCACAGAAAAAAAAACCCTGTAAATTAAATATATTTTACTATTAATGGGTTTCTCAGTTGTGATTGAGATACACAAATGGCTTAACAGGTATCAATTGAATTATTAAAAGTAGAGTAGAAGTTGGAGTTAAACACCAAAAACCAGAAATCCTACATATAATGTATGTGTAATAACACTTATGTTCTGTATGCTTGCATTTTGTCAAGCCTCTCCTGCAAAATTTCACTTGAACCAACACATAAAAGAGCATATTGAATTTCAGAGCGACAGGTTAGGAAAAATAATCCCGTAAGAGATAGCTAAAGCCGGCATTATCCTCTTGTTATTTGGTCTTACATTCCTTTTCTCTGTATGATCTACTGTACTGCTACGTCTCTGCTATCTAATAACTTAGGGGTTATGCTCGATGGAAACGAAAATGAAAAGAATCAACTTCAGAGGCGCAGAGAGAGAAAAGAGAGAGAGCGAGAGAGCACACAAGCTGTTATCTCCTGAATTTATTTATGTATTTTTAATGAAAAAAATAAATAGAGATAAGCAGAGAGGGAGGCCTCACTTCATAAAGGCTGTCAGTCAAAAACAATTGTGTTAAATCAATGTGGGATGAAAAGTAGACTGGCGTACGACTGTATAGCGATGTATTAAAGCCTTGTGGTATTTTGGAGCAGGAGTTCTTCTTATTCTATGTGGGAGCAGCCTTAAGGGATTACTACACTGGCTTCCATTCTCACAAGGACAGTCCAAGTGGAAGAAATACTATTCTTTAGTATTCTTATTCTTTAATAAATCTATCTAGATTTATTAAAGAATGTCTATTGATTTTACAACGTTTACAATCATACTGAGAGGTCCTTATTCTAATCACTCAAATATTGTCATTGTATTTTACTGTGCAAAGGTGCTTTGAGTTTAGCGGCCCATCTGTTCCAGTTCCCTGCAATGGACATACAATATGTAACCCAGGCAAAGTGTTTATAGAAGAGCGAGCCTGGGCTATCTAGTAAACAGGCTCTAAGGATCAAGTTTAATTTTGTATTGTTGGTGATACACAGCTGACCACTAGATGGTGCTTAGTCAAATCACCGAACAAAATAATAATAACAATAATAATGTGAGTAATTTGAATAAGAACCACTCAACATGATTGCAAAACACCATGAAAAGGAAAAGGGCACAGTAAAAGAAAGTTAGTTACTCTTTAAGGATGGTGATATCAACGACATTTACTATATTGTCCCACTCTCTGCTAAAGCTTTCTCCAGTTCCTCCTTGAAACATTATTGTCATTCACTTAACTTTAATTAAACAGACATGCTCCTGTGGTAAGAAGGGGTTATGTATGAACTACAAGCTGCGCTGTAGTATTCCACTTGCTTTTTCAAGGAGATTTTTGGGAGGAGACTAAGGAGGGCCATTGTAAAACAACATACTTATTTACAAAGCATGCTTTAACCTTGATTAATCAGGATCCATGACATTATAAACTGGATGTAATAATCAGTTTTATATAAGCTACACAAATCAAGTAATACACAATATTAGGTACTGACACCTCATATCAGGGCATATCACACATGATGGGAATTCATAAAAACATTCATCTTTTCTGTCCTTTTTCCATCAATGGCCCTCATTGTTCACAACCTGTCTTCTAGAGAGAGAGAGAGAACACACTGCACCAAGACTGGTATTATGAATTCTGTGTGTAGCTGGCTGTCTATTGTTTGTTTGGTCTTCTTATGCTTAAAGCTCAGAATTCTCTCTTTGAGCATTTGCCTTCTGACATGACTTTTATACAGACAGGACACTAACTCTGGATACACTTTTTTTCAGTTGTTCTTGATGTTAATCATCATCAACATGCCTAGTATAAAACTGAGACATTTTCTGTAGTCTAGAGTTTGAATCCAGTCAAGAACAAACAGATTGAGAAATCATTGGAATCTGAAGACCGCAAGGTCACTGGTAAAATGAAGTCAGCTGTTCCCCCAAGGGCAGTAGCTAAGCTCAAATCACTGTTAGGGACCTTCGGAATAAGTCTACCAACAGGTTTACTGTAAGTCACCAGGTGTAGGATTTGTGGAATTAAAAAGATGTGCCCCCACTGCTAGGAATGACAGAATCCTATATCCTTCTGCATTTACTTGATAAACAACAATGAGATACACAACAGGTAGTCTCTCTTCTGACAGTGCTCTATATAGTGTACAGCTATAAACACACACACACATTTACACACAACGTTTGAGGCAGGTAAGGAGGTAGAATATATACTATAAACAGTTAATGGAAAATTTCCTATGCCTGTTTGGGCACAGTTAATAAAATACATAGTAAGTATTTTAGTATAATACTATTTCAAATCGGTAATATACAGGGTGATTTGAAAGTACGTTTACCACATCAACTTTCTAATCACCCTGTATATCGATGCAATGACAAATATCTTTATAAACAACTGTATTAAGAGTAAACACATCCACTCAAGCGGCTTCTTCAGTTTTGAAACAAGTTATGTACAGCAGGTGCTGTTTTGTTGTTTAATACCATCGCTATATTATTACTTCCTCTAATATATAGTTGCCCTTTTCTTAACTTTGTAAATGTATTTTTACTTACAATAAGAGGTTTGCTCACAGAGCCCCCTGGTGGTTCAGTGTTGAGGCAATAATCTTAGAGGGATACATTAGAACCTGATATGCTCCGAGTTATGAGTGCTTTGACATACACTTCAGTGTGTATAGGAATGTGCATGGCTTCTCATGACCCTGAATTAACAACCCTTCGTGACCAGGTGTTTTTTGAGGCTTGCAGTCAGACCGTTACAACTCTGCAGAGACCAGGAGTAAAGCATAAATGGTCTAGGGTTCATCTCAGGTTCTGTATCCCTCCATCCCAACACATACATCACTCTCTCCAATCTCCCAAACCACATATCATCAATAATAAATGAAATAAGAACAGAGAGATCTGTCCGTAGATGACTTCATAGTATATGATTAAAAAAATAGCCAGGCATGGGTGGTTTAGAAAGACTGGTGTGTGTTTATTATCTGTATGCGTGAGAGCCTTTCTGTGGCTGCTGCTGCAGTCTGGGATTTCTATAAAGGGGGGAAAAGTGTTTGCTTAAGGAAATGGGGTAAGAAAATGTTTCAACGTGCCTTGGAGAGCGTGCATGGATGGTTGGCAAATACATTGAACAGTTTACTATACTAGAACGGAGACCACTGCTGTGTAAGACAAACAGCTTTGCAGGATCTTTCATTTAAACTCACTGGACTGCTGTCATCACCTAAAGGTACATTAATTAAACACTGTATATTTGCATGCATTTTGTTCTGCTGTGTCTTTGATATAACATAAAAAGTCCAGTCCAGTTGCAAGCCTCCCAATATAACTAGTATACCCCTCCCTCTGTTTAACACTCTTTTTCACTTTAAAAAATGTACAGCAAAATAGCCCAGGGTAATATAGCCCTGGCATAAAATGCTTTGTCAAACATGAACACATTAGCATTTTGTTTGAATCTGAGTGGGCTTTTAGCTGCACTCTTAATAATTACAAGCCAAAAGTGCATAGCAGCTAATAGCGTGACCTCCAAGGTCATCAGATTGGGGGGAATTGGGACTTTTAAAAGGACCATAATCCAGAGTCTATAGTGGATTTTCAACAGAACAATGAGTGTAGAATGCTTTGTTTCAATAAATGAATAAAACAGTAGCTTTGGGAATCTTTATGGTTTTGCAAGGTCCCAAGACTTACATGTTTAATTTGAAAACACAGCATGTCTGCAAGGAAACTGAACTTTGCTGTCGTCGCATCATGGTTTTTATTCTTGATAAAAGCTGCCTTTTATGGTGTACTCTGGTCAATTTACTACATATTAAGTTTTGCCTCACCTAACATTTTAGGACTGTGCAGCAATTCCAATAAACTCTATTAATGCCTCTTTGCACACTGTGCTGTGTGAAGGGTTAAACCAACAGCAACTCAAAACACTACAGCAGAACTTCCAAACTTACATTGAATAAAATAGTAGAATAATAGATGATTATTCAAGGATTCAAAGTACTTATAATTGAAATGCTAATTATTACAGTACCTTGAACTACTCATTTTACTCATTTATCACATCGGTCAGGACTGTACACGTGTTGCTGTGCGTTATGAAGGCCCAAAACATGATGATGGCAAAGCTAATACTTGTGCGTCTGTCTTGTATTTATATAACTGCTTCTGAAAGACACATTTCATTAAAATATAGTATACTCTAACAGAGACAGGTGTGCTAATAACCTAGCATTTAAAAAATAAATAAAACAGTAAAAAACATGCCACTGGTGATTTAGCTGCTAGAAACTAAATACACTTACTACACATCGAAATATTCAAGTGTCAGGGGCTCATTTAACAAAACGTTTGGCACAAGACCAACACAAGATAACTTACCTAAAACACAACGGAGACTTGTTCTTGTAAAAAAGGCAAGAGGCACACAAATTATTCCAGACAGCCAAGCCGTTAAGAGAAGGTGGTCTGCAGGACATCATGAAACCAAAACCCATCATCACAATAGAAAATGAGTGGTCTTGACCTGTCAGTCTGTGAAAACACAGCATTCAATCTTTTAATTGTTATTCCATTACCAGTCAATGATATGCTTTTTAGTTTTAAGGCAAATACTTCAGGACAGATGCATACTAAATGGTGTGGAACAGGGAGTGGCAACTCATCCTGCAGGGCCATTCGAAACCAGGTTGTACATAATGAGATGATTCACTGCTTTGAGACCAGGATGAATTTGTTCAATAAAGCAATTCAGAAAATCGTTGGAACACATGCTTGATCAGAAAGAGCCAGGTATACCCAGCCCTGGTCTGGAGGATAAGCAGGTAAAGGATCAGTAACTCGGTTCAAATCTTCTTTTTCTCAGTTATGATAAAATACACAGGGACCTTATAAAAGCAAATATCAACATATGACATTTCACGTTCATTCACATGGTTTTTTTTTTTAAACAAATACACAGAAACACACTAAAAAGATCAACAAGTACTGTTAGATGTTGAGTTTTAATAACTTTTTTTATTATCTAAGGCTTTTTATCATCTTGTATTTTTTAAATCTTTTTTTTTTTTTATCAAATACAAGTAAAAGTTAACTTTAGTTGAAATGCTTCTTGATTTTAAAATTATTTACCAATTATGAGAATGTTAGATTATTATCATTACCCTGGTTCCATTACATTTCATTGGGCAGGAGTGTGGAGTAGTGGTTAGGGCTCTGGAAGGTCGGAAGGTCGTGGGTTCAATCCCAGGTGGGGGGCACTGCTGCTGTACCCTTAAGCAAGGTACTTTACCTAGATTGCTCCAGTAAAAACCCAACTGTATAAATGGGTAATGTAAAAAATAATGTGTAAAAAAAATAATGTAATTGTATGTAAAAATAATGTGATATCTTGAAACAATTGTAAGTTGCCCTGGATAAGGGCGTCTGCTAAGAAATAAATAATAATAATTACTTCATGGGTATTTATCCTTAAGCTCCTGATAACCTGAATAAGCTATATCAAAGCTGCACATCAGAGCCTGTGATGCAGTAGTGCCTGTCTCAGAGGGCATAACTGGACTGCAGACATAGACATCATCATCATCATCATCATTTACCTTCAAGACTGCTGCAATCATGGATGCAACGACCTAGTAGGTTAATGGTTACCGTTCTATTTCAGGGAACCAAGGTTATGATAATAACCTAACGTTCCGTATCAAGTACGAAATATAACCATTACCTCATGGGTATGAATAGCAAAGCTGTCGCAAGGCAATATTGCAGACCAACTGGAACGCCACAAGGCTAAGCCCAAGGCCACCTTGCACGTTACCATGAGGAACCCCAGTACAAGTAGCTAGGGCTAACAACTGAGGGAGGAACTCACCTCTCTGTCTATAAGGGTTGACCTGGAAGTTGCCCTTAATACTCTAGTTCCAAAGCCAGAGTTTTTGTGGATCCATGACCTAAGTCTGTAGAACCTAGTAAAGGTATGGGTAGTAGCCCACACCGCTGCATTGCAAATGTGATTGACAGATGCACCCAGGACAAATTAAGCAGGTTCTCACTAAGGAGAAACCCTGCATCTCGCTCACCCACTTTGCGAAGGTTATAGCAAGCAAACAGTCACTTGAGTGATAACAATGGAGCTCAGCTGAATGCGTGGGCTCAAATGGAGGCTTCAAGAGTGCATTTAGCACTACATGTAACCTCTAGCGAGGAACAATGTCCTTTATATGCTGCTGAAGCCACCAAACCACTTAAAAAATGTTTTGCCCCGCCAGGAAGCTGAGTGTATGCCTGAGCTGGAGACTGGGCACAATGAGCCAGTTGTCCAAAGAATAGAGTACTCCGATACCTTTGAGTCTCAATGGGGCCAATATAGCTTCCCTGCTCTTCGAAAAGGCATGGGGAGCTAGAGAGAGGTCAAACGGCAAGACCCTGAACTCGTACGCTGATCTCTGAACTTAAGTGTGCCGGTTATTATGGGGACATGGAAATAGGCGTCATTGAGGTCCAACGTGGTGAAGCAGTTGTCTGGCCTGAATGACTTCAACAGCTGTTGCATGGTCAACATTTTGAGCCTCCTTCAGCTCAGATACAGTTTGACCTGCCTAAGGTTGAGGATTCGTCTGAGGCCACCATCCTACTTGGGCACGGAGTAGAACCCGTCCTCCAACTGTTTTTGCCGCAGAGCTGCTACCTCCTGAGACACCACAGCAGCGTCCTGTGGGTCCATGACTGATGCTGCAGTCATGCCCTGAAAGGGAGGTGGACCGTGCTTGAACTGAAGTGTAGTAGCCAGGTGTGTGGCTCTCCCTTGATACAGAGCCATGAGATGAGGACGCAGCCACCTCTCTATGCGTACACTTGGAGAATGCACACAAAACTGGCTGGCTTTGCATGTGTCACAGGGATAAAACCCAGGCATTATGCAAATACCAAGCAAATTCCGTAAGAATGTACAGTTACTACCTTAGCATGCCTAAAACAGCAACTTGACTGTCAACAAGGCCTGCTTGATACCACATTGGGGATTGTAAAACCGTGGTCTGAAAAAGGTCGGAACCGAGATTGTACCGGAACAGCACGGGGTCGGTACAGTAGTGTACAATACTGTTGCTGGCCTCAAGGGGGCGTCTGGTCAAGCAGCAATGCCGCTGTACAGTAATGCAACAGGGCAGACGCTCTGTAGACCAGGGCACCTGCAAGACAATCTCCCTTCCGACATGTGAGGGCACAGTATAACAGGAACAGCGTGCCCCGGACTGGATGGTTTAACAGTTCATTCCAGGGTCAGTTGGAAGTCAGCCATCCAGAAAGGGGGCAGAGCCACAAAACTAGAAGTCATCGCCTTAATGCAGTAGGCGATGTGTCAGTCACAGACTGGAGGATACGTGTTTGGACTCGCCAATCAGAGGGCTAGAATCATGGACTAGAACTGTTCTTGGTCTTGGAAATGGTGACATTCACTGAAAGCTGCCAGCTTTTTCATTCACAAAACATCAACAAAAGTCATTTTGGTAATGCACAGAACAATGCTGTTTTCATGGTGCAGTAGACCTGCAGAACAGCAAGGGGAAATAAATCAACTATGTCTTGCTGTGATTAAAGAATGTCCATTATGGTTGTTGAGCTGGAACAATAAACAAAACACCTCCTTAATGAAAACTGTCAGCTATAATAAAATATCTACAGAATTTTAAATTTCTTTAATGTACATACTGTATATATTTTGGCTTCCCTCTGGTTGTTCCGATGAGGACCCTGCAAAACGTACTGTGTGCAAGTCAAGGCTCATAAAGTCACAATGTTACTTCAGGACGGGAAGCAAACATGTGATGTATCTATGTCTACTCCTTCTGCCACTCCATTAAGAATGGTGATGTTCAACAGAAGATAATTTAATTCAATTTGTCTTATCTTACAGGATAGCGCTTCTCCAACAGGAGAAATGGAATAGACTGGCGGTCTTGTTGCAAGAAAACATCTCACCTATAACTTCAAATGTTTAATGAGGCTTTTTAAACAAATATAATGAAACATTTTTTTTCAACTTAGCTATTTCAGAACCAATAATGGGTTGCTGATAACTTTTCCTATTTTTGCTTGGTCACAATTGCTTAATTTTCTTAATTTACTCTTTAAAAGACTCTTCCACCAACACAGCGTAACATAATGAACCATCTTGTTTAATGAAAACTTTATTAGATTCCTTCCAAAGCGTATTCTGGCAAATTGGACACCAGTGCTCAGGGATTCCTAATGCATTATTGGATGAGCAGCCTTGAAATAACAGTCCATTCGCAAAAGTAAATTAATGAACCACAATTCAGTTCTGTGTACAAGGATGCACAAGGAAACATCACATTATTGACAGAGGAAAAAAATTACCACAGAGCATGAAATAAATTGACTTTGTAAGTTTCTTTATTGTCATAAAAGTTCAAAATCTACAATATTGCAGATTAGGGCAGTAAGACAGACATAAAAATAGGAAGAAAGACATGCATAGAAAATAACCTCAGTTCTGTGACAAGGCAAGAACCCATCTGTTGTGTTTAAAAGATGAACAGTCACTATGCAATTCCACAGCACACAGTTTATAACAAATGTTCAAAATGAATTACTCTAGACTCCCCTCTCTCTGTGCAAGTCTCACTCTCTCATGTAGGGGAAACACCTAAACTAAGGAATATGGGACTCGATTACAGCATGTGTGTGTGTGTGTGTGTGTGTGTGTGTGTGTGATTATTCAACTAAAGAGTGCAGAATTTTATTTTTGTATATAAAATAAAACCAACCAATATAAGATCTGATTTTTCTCTGCGGCAGTCCAATCATAAGTGAGCGGAGGTGGCACAAACAGTTGAAGGTATTCTCTGCCTTGGCTGACTGTTTTGAGTAAGTTTAACCAATGGAAGAGTCAAAGATCTGCCCTGGTTTTGCAGCTGTCTGATTATGAGACCAGAGGTGGGACATAAATATGCTAGGCTCTAAGCAGTGTAACAACAGCTGAATTTTGGGAAAGTATTTACATCATTCAACATAGCATTGATGAAGGTATGTTTGTTTCCTTGATTTGTTGTCTTAAATTATAGATGGTAAAGCGTAACATTATATTCACTTAATGAAATAATAATAAAACAGTTGGCCACAAGAGAAACAAACATTATTACTATCATTACCACTCCACCATTGGAAACGCATCCTAGGTACAGATGAATCACCAGGAATGTATCTTAGTTCCTTTCCATGGAGCTACCAATTTTACCATCCTGCCATGAACACCACTGAACAACGATGCATTTGCATTTATGCATTTATAGTTGGATTATCATCAGTTCATATTAGCTATGGTACCAAAGATCTATTTCCCCTACTTCAGTAGCATTTTGTAGGCAGGATATCTGAGTAAAAAGCAGTCTAGAAATAATACACTTTGTGATGACTGACCAATAAAAACTACCTCCCCTTCGGTTTGTGAATTTGTTGCCCTTTGTGTCTCTCAGCTACTTCATACAATCCGCCTCTCCCTGTTTGCGAATGGGACAGACGTGGACTCCCTTCATCCCTGGAATATCAAACTATTCAAATATATTCATGTCTTGTGCTGAATCGGGGAAAATAATCGTCGTGGTCTGAGCTTTGTTCTTCAAAGCCATCAGTCTGTTCATGCTGTATTTGCCTTTATTCGCCTCACTTTCAACAGCTCTGTTATTTACTTAAGTGATGGCATTATTTGTTTTATGCATTGTTTGTCATAGGTGGTATGCCGAAAACAGAACTGCTGTTGATCAGTAGGTGCTCCCCAAATCTGTCTGCATATATAAGCTGGTTTACCAGTTTGTAAGTTTAATACTACAGTGAGACCTGCAATAGTGCCATGTTATCTGATTCAAGGTGTAACTAATATTCTACTTGGTTTTGCTAATGTGTAGTCTTTGTCTTAGAAGTACGAAATAGAGGTTATAATGAACCTAATAAAAAGCCATTGGCATGCACACCAGTAGAATATCAAAGACCCCAGACTGGAAGATAATGTAAACTGTGCATTATATGTAAAGTAATACAGAAGACTGAAACTTCTGCCTGACAGAATTATTCACTGTTGCAGGGGCATTATCTTTCATTATCGGCTTGAAAAGTAGGTCAGTAGGTCTGCCTCGATCATGTTTACTGGCTTTCCCAAGGTGTAACTAAACCCTTCATTTCACAAGCATGGACACAAATGTATCTACATTTGCCTAATTACCAATACACTTTTATTATTCAATGTGAGGTGGTTTGAAACTCCCCCCCCCCAAAAAAAAATAAAAAATTACATTACATTACAGCTTGCCTGAGTAAATCTCCAGCCTTGTGCAGAAATGTATCTAATCACAAAGAATCAGCCTATTAAAATGAATAGAACGGGTTTCCTTGCGGGGAAACCATGGCTGGAGCGAGGGGGCCGGGTCAGACAGATGTCTGGCGGCTGAAGAGGTCAAGGGTCACGGCACTGAGGAAGGCTGGGATGCTGTTCTGATGAAATAGGTGAAGGTCGATGAGTTCATGTAGAGTTCGGGAGAAATCTGTCTCAAGGAGCTGCATGCTTCCACCAGTCTGATTGTTAGCCTGCAAAACATTAATAAAAAACTAAATACATATAAAAAATAACATTAAACCCCCAATAAAAACAAAAACAATATTGATCCTGCAATGTGTATTAACCCTCTATACTGCAGAACGCCCATCCTGTAGATTACTGGAACGCCCACCAGCAGGCAGTGTTTTTTTTTTCAGGCGCTGCAATAATCATTATCGCATCAACATACTCAAATCAGTCTTCCGTATACACAGAAGGGATTCACTTGTGACCTGGAAGTGGAAATGACATCTGTTCACATTTTAACTTTTGAAGCTATCCATGAATGAAGTATACCAAAGAATACCAAGAATTCTGTGTTACTTATAATAAGCTGTGTTTGACTTTTTTGCCATTTATGTATTTTTACTTATACAGGAAAAGAAAGGTGTATAATCAAATGATAAGACGTTTACACATAGATCACACCAACGGTCCCAACAGCCAGAAGGCTGACTTACAGCAGGTTCCTGTCATGTAGGGGAGATACAGGCTAGAAGAGAGAAGAAATACATGGAAGGGGGATCAGATCGTGATGTGATATGTTCTCAATGTTTATTTCCATTACCTGTGATGTATAACAATCCATTAATGAAGTTATGTTTAGTTATCCTCATTTATATAAACGTGTTAAAAAAAAAAAAAAGCTTCTTATGATGTACTGCACTGAATCACAATACAGTATCAAATTATACAAATGCATTGTTGTTTATGCCATTTAAAGATTGTTTGTGGTAGTATGTGGTTACTTGTGGTACTTTGTGGTAATTAGTAGGGCTGAATATAATAAAGCAGGTGTTTTGTTGTATGTTGTTTTGTTGTATGCAAAAAAAAAAACATGTGTGAGCTCTATTTTGTATGTATATTTCTGTTTGTTGTAAATTCAATTTCAATAAAAATAAAAAAATACATAAGCTGCTTTTTGTTTTACAAAATGGGACCCTGCTTCAGGAATTTCATGGAATGGTGTAATAATACACAAACATTACTAAATGTGACAAAATATTTGGTTAGAAATTAATGGACCCCCTCCCCTCTCTCTCTCTCTGTTCATTCATTCAGTTAATTGAGTGATTTAAAAAAATAACAAAATCACTAAACCAATGTGACGAGGAAATAATTATGTAGTCCAATTCTCCTCACCTGTAGTGTAATAACTGCAGTGCATGTTATACACAGGGCACTTTTAAAAAAAATAAAATTACAGCACACTTCTATTGTTATTTTATGAATTAATAAATATAAGGGACTACAAATGTGTATGCTTGTATTAGACACGCCATGTTAGAGTAATGCAAACACATTATTGTATGTTTCTGTTGGAAATGGCATGTTTTCATGCACCCATACAAGAAAAAACAAGCCGTTTTCAATTTGAATATTCTACGTTAGAACCACTTGAAGATATGCTATACAGTATAAGCAATATAAATACTGTATGAAAAATAGAATTTTCTTTTGAAAATAAACTTAAGAAAGGACATTGCTAAGCTTACAAATGAAGGGCATGGAGATAGCAAGAGAGGCAGTTGCAGGAGTTTTGCTATTGGAAATCAATACAGAAGATAAATCTTTAAAAATACAGTTTTGGAACATAATAGTATTCTTATTTACCTCAAGATAATCTTTATATTATTTTGGTCTTGAACCTAAAAAGTTGAGTCAATATTTATAATCTATCTAAAATCTTCCTTTCAATGCAAGTGTATTTTTTTTGCCAAGTGAATAAAAGGGAAAACCACTATCACCCCACTGGAAAGAACTGATAAAGGCACAAACTCATAGTGCTGTCAGGCTTAAAGAAAAAGATGATAAAACAAGACCCCTTTTAATACTGTCGTGGACACCAGAGTCATGCTGGCTTTTATCAAGCTCTGGATTTCTAAAGAGACTTTAGGACAGAAATGTTCAAATACTATCCAGCCTCCTGCAGTGTCTTAGAAGTCTGCTTCCTCTAAGATAATATAGGAGGCTGTGTGGTCCCGTGGTTAAAGAAATGGGCTTGTAACCAGGAGGTCCCCGGTTCAAATCCCACCTCAGCCACTGACTCATTGTGTGACCCTGAGCAAGTCACTTAACCTCCTTGTGCTCCGTCTTTCGGGTGAGACGTAATTGTAAGTGACTCTGCAGCTGATGCATAGTTTAGTTTACACACCCTAGTCTCTGAAAGTCGCCTTCGATAAAGGCGTCTCCTAAATAAACTAATAATAATAATAACTTGCACAGAATGCAAATATCAGGGCACATTCTTTAGCTTTCCAACCACTGGTGAACCTTACATAATTACCCTACAATTGTGATAATGTCAGCGGTGACCTACATGCATAGCTTATTTTATTAGTGCTCATGGGTCAATAGTACTGTACAAGCAAGTAGAGCCAACGGCAAGCCTTATTACGTCTTTCCAAGTGCGCTCTCCTACAGCCAATATTAGCCCAAAAAACGTCAACCGCCACAGGCAGATGGGATGCAAATACAATGACAGCCATGGGAATCATTTCTGCAAAATAAAATAGTAATAATAATAAAAATGTAAATGCTCGTTTTGGCTTTAACCTTGCTGGACTACCATTCTTTACAACCCAAAGATTTTGGGGTCTGACTCACTGATTATTTAAAAATTACTTTCTTTGAAAGTCTTCTTCCCTAAATGAGACTGCAGTTACAACTCTTCCCAACAACCTTAATTCAATGGCATGGAACATCCACCAGTTTAAAGACCTGTGCAAAGATTAGAAAATTAAAGCATGAGCCACTGTGCTAATGATTTGTCAGCCTTCACCAAGTTAAAAACTAGAGAGCTCCAGTGTTGATAATTCCCATGATGACAGCACATTTCACAAAAAAAATCATTAAATATTGAGGGTAGTGTGTGGTCGTGAAACAACAAGGGAGAACTTAACTGTACAAGATTTGTATATATAAAACAAACTAAGTCATGTAGTCAAATGCTTCAGACAACACCTTCATCGTTGTAACAAAGTGATAATTGCAATAGCTGAACATTTTTACAACTCAAATTAATTTTCTTATAGTATTACCATCTGAAAGTATTTTTGCCCTTTCCAAACTCAGTTTGCGGTGAGGTACCTTTTCTCCTGACATTGTAGCCCTCCTGTGAAACCACAATTTGGCTGAGAAATGCATTACCTCTCCCTGGTTGCCCTGACCTACTTTTGTCAATGTTAAAAGGCTTTGAAAGGCTACATACGAGGACGTGGTGTTTGAGTCCTGTCAGTTTAATTTTATAACCAGTAGGAACAGGGAGAGCAAAATCACTGTATTTTCTGTGTTAATAGTGCTATGGTTATCCATGTGATGTCAATCACATTTAGTATGTTCTTTGCATCAGTGCATGAACAACTGAACTGTACCTCTATTTTATCACTAAAAAAAAAAGAAAAAACATGGAGAGTGGAGGGGGGAATGGCGGGGGGTTGCAGTCATCTGGCATCTAGTGAGACACCAGTCCTCAGACAACAGTTCCCCAAAAAAACAAATCACAAGTCCCAGACCAGTTCAGATTCATGAAGCATCTGGACTGCTTTTGTCCCTGGGACTCCATTATAGACCATGTGTAAGTCATTTTGGTTGGTTTGATTTTGTAACAGTTCCAGCTTGCACAGCTCGACCTTCAAAACTTCCCTTCCCTAAAGGTCCATTGCAGACTGACAGATACCAAGGTATGCATCTAATCTGTATTCTCACATTAAATCCTGGGGACTAAATTCTGAAAATGAGACTGAAAAGCAGTTTTTAAAAAGACATTACTTCTAGTTTACATCTGGCTTACTGACAAAACGCACAATCAATTATATGCCAACATTGCACCTAAAACAAAATTAAGTAACATTACCAAAGCATACCCCTAAATAAGAAAACAGGTAATTATTATTATTATTTATTTCTTAGCAGACACCCTTATCCAGGGCGACTTACAATTATTACAAGATATCACATTATACATTATTTTACATTATACAGATATCATATTATTTATTTATTTTTTTATACAATTACCCATTTATACAGTTGGGTTTTTACTGGAGCAATCTAGGTAAAGTACCTTGCTCAAGGGTACAGCAGCAGTGTCCCCCATCCTGGGATTGAACCCCCGACCCTCCGGTCAAGAGTCCAGAGCCCTATCCACTACGCCACACTGCTGCTCGTCATATTCCATTGTCGATTAATGCTGTCCTGCTAAAAAAAAAAATATATATCTAAACAGATAACAAAAAAAAAACACAATTTAATTTTGTACAGTTTAAAATAGAACACATTCTCGTTTACTGGAACCATCTTCACATACAGCAATTACCCCAATGAGGTAATTACCTAACAATAATGTCCTCATCTAAGGGTATTACTGTTTAATAAAACTACTAAATATCCTGTAACTGACATTTTGTTTTGCATTTTAGCTTATCATAGGTTTTGAAATTTTCCCATTAAAACTATTTCTTCAGGGGCCAGTAAAAGCTTTATTTTTAAAATGTGCATGTATTCTATTATTGATGTATATTGACCCCAATTTAACAGCGTCATAATGTTATCTTTAATAGTTTAACTAAAATAAGTTACTTTCCGTAATATTAAATAGTATAATCCTACTTGCTGCTGTAATTTTTAAAAGACGCTATTTTCTTGATAGCATCTTAAATTATAGTATTCAATCCCAAAGCTACTTATGTGATTCAGCTTCAAGTCAGTTACTACTGTAATAGAATCAGACCTCAGTGGACTGTGACCAAGGACTCAAGCAGACACACTTCTGCAGAAATATTTACACCAATAGCACCTACAATGTAAAGTACTGCAATACTACATACATTCTAGAACGTTCCAATCACTATATAGTTTAAAAAACAAAACAAAAAAAAAGGTCAAGTGCATTGTTTTGGAAAACCCCAGTTTGATTTTAAATATCACCTTATCAATGCTGCCATGCATATTAAGACCTATACAGGTTGTCAGTTACAATACATGACCTTTAGTAAGTGACCCATTAACTCAACAACTCCATCCCTGACATGAAAAATAAAAGTGGTTAAATAAATCTGTTAAAGGCTGAACTTTGAGAGGAAATATTCTATCAGGTTCACTACCGTCACTGAGCCATAAGATTTGTATCAAATCTGCCAGGATTGAGACTCAAAAATCACCTGGGCCCTTTTAAAAGATTAAACCTGACTGGGACTTACAGTTCACCGAGGTGTCCTTCTCCAATTACTGACATTTTGTGTGGGGGGGGGGGGGAAGGGTCTCCCATTTACCAGGGCTACCCTTTAGTCTATTGTGAACACTCCGCTTGATAAAAATATCCTTGCAATTCAACTCCCCCATGTATTGTAAATGTCATCGCGGGACACCTTGGAGATATTTCTGGCCATAAAGCTGGGCAGTCAGGCTCTTCTGCTAAAATACCAAAAACTTATTCATAAATAAAACAGTCAATACATCCTGATGGGACTGGATGGTCCAGTTTGTCCATTCCACGGATTGTATTTGTATGAAAGAAAAAACAGAAGGTTCCTTAGACTTCAACAGGTGGTATTGAAGGACTAGATCTCAAATCTGACTGTGTGACTCATGAGTATGTGATTGTGCAAGGGCTCTGTTTTGTTATTTTGGCTTTTTTTGAAATCCTAACCATCAATGTCATTGTAAACGCTGTGTGAAGTACAAATGGCTGTACCTCCCCAATAATTGTCATGGTCATCAATGATTTACATTTAAGAAAATACGTACTGTACAGTACAACACTACAAATTCCGTTCATCCCATCGACACTTAAAATCACGCAAACAAAAACTAGTAGGAATCACGTCACAAACATGGTATATGTGTTTTTTTAATGTATTAATTTTGTATTTAAGTTAATTGTGTCAGCATGCAAAAAAACAAACAAAAACAAACATACCTAAATTAGGGAAAAATGCAGTATGGAAATAGTTAATGATCTAAAATATCAACACAATTAAATCCAAGCAACCACTTAAGTGTCATTAAAATTAACAAAATTCAACATTATTTTTTTCACACATCATTATGTATTTCTATAATGTTCACAATGATGTTCTTACTAATGCATCTAAAAGAGGTCAACAATGACTAATCTTTTTTTTTTTTCAAAAACATTATGTATTTAACCTTTTAACCACACATTTCATTGCTTAGTGTGGCGAGTGTTTACCTTAAGTGCTGTAGTGAAGTATTATGCAGTCAAAAAAACATTTTTCGCCTTTGATATCTCACTTTAGTAAATGTTATTTATATTACTATTCTGAGTGCCCTTTACTGTACTTGCTGGGGAACTGCAGAGCTTTCATTCACAGACGTGCTTAACCCTTTGCCCATTATCATTTTGTCAGGTTATAACTCACACATGACAATTTTGACAACATACAAATCAATCTGCAGTTTCCACAGATTTGTAAGCATGTCAACAGAAAACATAAAACTAATGTCGGCAGCAAAACTCTATTGCTTTAAAAGAAGATTTTTTTTTTTCAATGGCTCTTCAAATGCATTTATCAACAGCACACAAAGACAAAACATATGCGTAGAAATGTCTTGGTGTTCACTGCGAAAGCAATGATTGAATATGCGAAGGTCATGACCTAATTACAGTGGGAAGAGTGGAAACGTTGGTTATTATCATAACCTTGGGCAGCAGTGTGGAGTAGTGGTTAGGGCTCTGGACTCTTGACCGGAGGGTTGTGGGTTCAATCCCCAGTGGGGGACACTGCTGTTGTACTTTACCTAGATTGCTCCAGTAAAAACCCAACTGTATAAATGGGTAATTGTATGTGAAATAATGTATAATGTGATATCTTGTAACAATTGTAAGTTGCCCTGGATAAGGGCATCTGCTAAGAAATAAATAATAATAATAATAATAATAACCACCTTAGTTGCCTAAAATAGAAATGAAACTATTAACGAATGAGTATTTACCACCTAAAGACCTGAATCCTGAATATTGTATACCAAAGCTGCTCTTTGAGCCTGTGACGCAGTCATGGCCTGCCTCCGAGGGCACAAAAGCACTGTGCTCACAGATCTCAGCATCATTTTTCCTTCAAGCCTGCTGCAATCATGGACACAGCGACCTTGAAGGTTAATGGTTACATTTTTATTTCCGGGAACCAGGGTTATAACAATAACGTACTTTCAAGTACGAAACGTAACCATTACCGAATGGGTGAGTGTACCAAAGCCTTCACAAGGGCAAGATTGCAGAGCGACCAGAATACTACAAGGCTAAGCCAAATGCTGCCTTGTGTGTTACCATTCGAAACCCCAGTAACAAGTAGCTGGGGTGAAAAAAAATGGAGGGAGAGTTTCACCTCTACCTGTGTTGAAAGGGTCGACCAAGAAGCCACCCTTAACACAATTGTTTCAAAATCAGGGTTTTGAGGATCCACGACATTAAGTCTGTAGAACCTAGTAAAGGTATGGGGAGCAGTCCACACCGCTGCATTGCAAATGTCTCCAATAGATACACCAACATCACACTGTGCCTCTATGAATTCCACTGCCACGATCAATGTCTAGGTAAAGGCACTCCGCCTGGACTGCAGGATGCGCCCTATAGCATGGACATCACCGGTTCGAGTCCAGGCTATTCTATTGCCGACCGTGGACGGGAGCTCCCAGGGGGCGGCGCACAATTGCCAGAGCACCGCCCGGGAGGGCTTAGCGGCTCACCACCTTTTCTTTAACCACTGGACCACACAGCCTCCTATTGCCGACTACTAAATTAAAAAAAAAAAAAAAAACTCTGAGTATCACTTATATTTGAGCATAAAAAGAAACTTATCACTTATATTTGGATAAAATTCACTAGATGTGATCGAAAAATGAATTAGACTGTTTTAGAGCAGGTGCAGTGACTTTTTATTGTGCCGATTACTAATTGACATCACGAAGACCCTGCAAAATGATCTGTCGATCTTGAGCAGGTGTTGTGACTCTTGGTCTCCCAGTTCATGGACTGTCATTGACAGTGTGTCTGGTTATACCATCTTGCCAGGTTTGAAATTCCTGGCTGTGAGCACCTAAGATGGCGAGCCACAGTATGCTGCCCTAGTCCAGCCTCCAACATGCCAACTGCACGAAAGCGCTGCTCTGTGATTTTCTTTATTGCTTTTATTGAAGTTAGCAATTCAACAGCTGAAATCACTACATATCGTGTGTCCAATCAACTGTCTCACTAATTAGATGATTAAGTGCATATGCTTCAGTCATAGTCACTCAAGCGTGTCATGGTTAAGGATGAATGGTCGAGTGATTAAAAAGAAACCAAAAACATTTTGTCAATGTTCATCATTTATATACCTTATTATATTTTTTTTAAATAAATGTGTTAAAATAGTGATACGTTTCTTTTGATGCTCGGTATATTATCATGCAATGTTGGCTCTGAGGATCAGCCTTGATTCGCATTCCCCAGTGCATCAGCATGCACAACATTTGAATGAATTGTGTTTATTTATTTATTTAAATGTTATATTTATTGGAGTTAATTAGTTCATTCTTTTCTGTTGAGTCCCGCTGGCATAATCATGTTCAGTCTATTTATCCATTTACTTTCTTTTATTCTTCTATATGTCACATTGTCTAATTTTAGCTGTTGTAATACTACAAACTTTACATAATTTATGTCATGTCCTTGACTGGTGAAGTGCTGTACTATTGACTCATTAATTTTCTTATTTCTAATTAATGAAAAGGTGGTTCTGATTTTTTTTTATATAAAGTTGTCTCTCCAACATATTTTATTTCATCACATTTTTCACAGGCTATTCCATAAACATTGCTATTTTTACAGTAGGTATTAGTTTTTAGTGGATATATGTTGTTCTTATGTTTAATTATATTTTTCACTTTTGTCCATGTATTTACACACTTTACATGTACTATTTAAAGTATTTGTAGAACCTATTCTGTCAATTGTTCTTTTATGTTTAGTGTGAACTAAAATATGACCTGAATGCTACAAAGTGGGGCCTTAAGAAATACATTTTCACTGAATTATGTAGAATCCACAAGTGTTTACAAACTATCTTAGAAATATTAGGCAAAACTTTAGATTAAGTCATTACTAATGGGACTCTTTTGACCTTTTTATCTCTATTTTTATAATCTAGTAGATTATCTCTTTAGTTTATCCACTTAACTTCATCTCTATAATTCTTTATTTTATATATATATATATATATATATATATATATATATATATATATATATATATATATATATATATATATTCACTGTGTTAAATGTTAAGGTTACTCAAGCAAAGTCCTCAAAAGAGAGGAAATTGCAAGTTAAGGCGTTAACTCTGTTATATTTTATTTGTATTGTTGCATTTTTCGAGTTTTCAATTAATAGCGCAGGGATTTCCCAAACAGTAAACTCAATTTCGGCTAATCCGTGTTTTTCACTAAATTCGCGCTCAAAGCAGTCCCAATCTGCAAGGATTAACTGTACACACACACACACACATATATGTATGTAGACTTTAAAAAAAGGAATAGGGATATAACTGCCTCAAGCTCCAAAATGATTGACTGTATGTGTGTGCTGCATGGGACTGCTTCTCCAGTATTTGTTATTCTTGCCTCAAGAGAACACCAAGTCCATACCTAGTTCTTCAGAAGGTAATCATGTATTCATGAACAATGGAATTGTACTTTACTGTCTGATTAACCATGTGGGTGAAGCCACGCTTTACTAAGCACGTTCCAGTTTATCCATATGTGGAGTATAAAAATAAAAGGTCCAAACATCTGACCTTACTATCCACGCTGAAGATGGCAGAAGCAGAAGCATTGTAACGTCTCAATATGCGGGGTCAAGGCTCAGTGCAAGGTTTGTCAACAGACACTTGGAAGTCTGATTTAGCTGGATTCTAACCATGATTGCAAAGCTCACTCTTCACTCCAAGACACTTGTCTTTTCAGTAGATGTAATTTCCCTAGATGTTATTAAAATGAGAATGTAGCATTGTGTAACCTTTGATCAAGAATAACTTAATATACTAAAATGCTGGCAAGACTCCTAACAGTTCCTGGTGCAAATGCATTGGGTTCAGATCACTAGGAAGATGACAATTTAGCTTTATACTGTAGAGAGCCACAAACGCCCACTGATTTCAGCTGGATCATGGATTGTTTTCCCCATTTAGAAACCTGCACAATCTTGTTACGATGCAGTGCCAATGTCAGATATCAAGTCAACATACAGTAAAGAAACTTACAATAAAACATGGGCTAGGCAAAGCATAAATAGCATTGCAAAGGTCATTTTTTAACTGCCACTATTCCCAACACATTAATTGGGGAAGCCCCTGGCTTGAAATCATTCCAGCAAGTTTCTAAGCCTACTATATAGGGTTTCTTTCCATGAAGTCAAAACATTGAAATGAGAAACAGCCCAGCCACTAGATTAATGATCTAAGGTGATCTGAGTGCAACACGTTTGAGGAGAAAGGCTCATCATGACTGACAGTATAATGTGCCAGGGCACGGTTAAGCGCTGAACTAGAGTGAGGAATGTGCCAGGTAGAATCAACACAAGACCCCCAAACAGGGAAGGAGGAAGAAGAGTTCAAGCAAGCAGCATGCAATAAGCTAAATGCAAACATCTTTGAAGCAGGGTGAAAGCCCACAGCTCATTATGATACAAAGAGAGGATATATCAAAGAACCTTCATGAGTTAAATTTAGAAAAAAAAAATATTGCAGCCTACGCAGGAACTTTTGCCTCTGGCTACAATGAGCGCTCCCTCATTTCTTCCTTCCTCCTTCTTTTTCCTTCTGATCATACTTGAGAATAAAAGAACAAGACACAAAAAAACAATAGCTCTATTCTTCTATAAGAATAAAAGGTTTTTGACTAATTATTTCTTCCCTGCTTCTTTATGAAATTGCTTACTCAATACAGGAGATGCGAGAGCTTAAATGCACATGCTTAGCAGCGATAAATGCTCCTTTCTTTAGATGATTTCAGCTTTAAAATGAAAAATAACAACATGTCTTTATTAAAACAGCTAATTCAATATCTATTAACCAATGTGTTGAATTAACAGTGCCAAAGGGTCAGCACAGGATTAAAAATCAGGGAAGATGACTGCACACAATTTAGCACTATTGGCAGATGCCTGCTCACAATTCAGCATTAGTGGCAAAGGCATACATTGAAAATTAACTTTGACCAACATTCTTTAGGACAGGGGTCGGCAATTAAATTTCATGGTGGGCCAAATGACCTGCGGGTAGCCGCAGAGCGGGCCACTTACACCCCCAACCCAATGAGGATTCCAATAACATAGCGAGGCACAAATGTAACGCAATGAAGCACTTAAAATAAAAATGTGTGCTACTTTTGAATTTACTTTATGTTTTGTGCATTCCTGTGTATGAGGGTTTCAGCCATAGTGAGACTTAAATGTAATACAATATGTCGTTGTATGCAAAGTCTGATCTACAAGCACTACAAGTAAAACTGCTTTCACGCTGTTTTATTCAAAGTCTCTCTCTCTACTCAATTCCTTCAATTAGCACGCAGCATGCCCTTTTATGGATGCTGACTCCGCCCACTCATCACCCATTGGCCCATTGATATCCACTCGCATTCACACACACACAAATAACGAACATGCAGGCAGGCTGCTAGGGAGAGAGATTAGCCGGCAAAACAGACTCGCATCATACACCCACTCACATCAGCAGACAACACAGGAAACATTATGTGCACAGTATACAGTTCGTATACAGTTCCACTGCTACTATATATGAAGATCCCACATGATAGCCTCCTTGCAGCAATATTACAGTGAAGTTCTGCTCTCGCTCTGCCCTTGATACAGTCCTGCCAGGCCTCGCAGGCCAGACAGTAGCATTTTTGCAGGGTAGCAGCTTTCAGGATGATGGCGATGCAGTGTATCCTGGGGAGGAAGTTCATTGGAAGAAGATAGACGCTTCTTTCTTAATGAACACAGGGCCAAACCCAAAGGCTCGCAGCGTTTTACATAGGTAGCGGTGGTCAACACGATCAAACGCTTTTTCTTGGTCTATGGAGACCAGCCCCACATTAAAATAACCCATTCTGGTCAAATAAAAAAACAACAACTTATTAAAAACAATTATTAAAAATTGACCATCCTGGCACACAGTATGTTTGATCAGTGTGAAATATAGAGTTCACTTTTTTTTATATTATTTTTAAATCGACACATAATAATGAGACTGGGCTCCAGTTAAGTTGGCACAGATGTCCCTTCTTTGGCAGCAGAGTGATGACACCCCAGCTGAGCAGCAGCTCTACAGCTTTCAGGCTTTCCTACAGCACCAGCAGCAGGTCTGGCCCCAGCTCCTTCCAGAAGCGCTAACAGAATTCAGCTGGCAGTCCGTCAATCCCTGGGGCTTTTCCAATGGCCATCTGCATGACGGCGGTGGTCAGTTCCTGTAAAGACAGCTGTGTTTCCAGACTCCCTTGCTCCTCCTGGCTCAAGATGGGCAGTCCTTGTAGCATCGTACTTGTGTCAGTCTGGTCACAGAGCTCTCTGGAAAACAGCTCAGTATAAAACTGCACCGCTGCCTCGCTGATCTCTTTCTGGCCAAGTAGCTCCCTGCCACCGGTCAGTCGGACACAAGTCAGCCGCTTGCTGCTTGCTCTCTTTTTTTCAAGTCCAAAGAAGATGCTTGTGGGGACAACCATGTCTCTGAACTCAATAAAACGGGATCGCACTTGTGCCCCCCGCACCTTCTCCTCCAGCAGGCTGCCCAGGGCTTGTCTCTGCTCCCGCAAGGTCTCCTGTGCCACTGTGCTCTGTTCATTTTCAAGCTTAAGTATCTCTCTCTCCAGCTCTCTCACAGTTGCGTTCAGTGACTCGGCGGCACCCAAGGTGTACTGCTGGCAATTTCTTAATTTAATTGAGTTTAATAATGATTTTGTTTAGTGTTGTGGTGGGATACTACCAGGAAATGGAGGGAAGGGCTGTCTAAATGATTTCATTACACCCACTGTGCATCACCCCATATATATATATATATATATATATATATATATATATATATATATATATATATATATATATATTATTGAAGATCAATAACATTCCATCATTGAAGGAGTCACTAAGTAAGCCACTGGTAATGTCCCAACTAAAAGACTGCTTGGTCATCAGTATGAAATGAACAGTGACAAATGTAATAAGGCAAATGAGCTTAATTTTCCATTTCATAAGGGAGAGATGGTCATTTTACAGTGCTTATCGTTTATAACGTTATTTTGCTAACAGTCTTGAAATGTGATCAATATCAGCCTCTGATCTGATAAACTTATTAGAAGGATATCAATGATCTTAATGATATTAGACAGGGTGCATCGGGTTACATAGGGTCTATGGCCAAATATTGAGTTGAGCTAAATCAAACACACCTACATCTTCTGAACAGATGTAGGTGTATTAAGATGAACACCAGTTCAGATAAGAATCCTATTGTCTTCCCCATTCCATACAGTACCTGCTTCACATTAATGATACAAGCACGTATAGGTGATGGGGGAAAAAAAACATAACTATTTCTACAAACACTACAAAATCACCCATTTTGATGTGTACTTATTATTTGTTTATTTAGCAGACGCCTTTATCAAAGGCGACTTACAGAGGCTAGTGTGTGTGAACTATGCATCAGCTGCAGAGTCACTTACAATTACGTCCCACCCGAAAGATGGCGAACAAGTGACTTGCTCAGGGTCACACAGTCAGTGAGTGAGCCGGGATTTGAACTGGAGACCTCCTTGTTACAAGCCCCCTTTTTTTTTTAAACTACTGCACAACATACTCTTATATACACAGAAAGACAGATTCAATCTGTAACCCTTTTCAGTCTTAGTGGTATATGTAAACATATGCCATCTGAAATCATGTTATAATCTCATGGGACACTGTAAAGCAATTCAGCATTTAGAAATGATTACCTCAAATGAAATGCATAGTCTTTGGAAATACCTAAAAAATGGCATACCTGTACTTCAAATTCTAAAATTACTCTATCGAGGAAAGAAATGAGGAACCCTCAGTAGTGTAGCAACTATTTTCTTTTGTTTTTCAGGACAATTCTAGTAAGATTGATGGCAGTTGTCTGTAACCCATTTCATTTGATGTCAGATAGTCGGACAAATAAAATAGGACTGCACAGAAAAAATGTCAACATGGTATTACCACTTTTTCAACTTTACATTTTTGTAGTTTATTAGAACAGCAGTAAGAAATAGAAAAAAAAAAGAATTAAAAAAAAATCAGCACAACTATCGTAAGTCTCTGTTGCTTTAATAGAAATCTGACGGTTCTACAACAAGAGGCAACATGGGATGGCTCATGGAGTAATTTATAATGCTTATTTTCAAGTAATTTATCCTGTTCAAGCCGTTTGTAATGCTTATTTTCTTTAGGATTGATGGCCGTTGATATAGGTGAGCTCTGAAGTGAAGGCCTTCAATCTTTCCCATGGTTCAATGCACACACTGGTGAGTACTGTATGCGTGTTACTGGCAGCAGGCTCTTTGTATTATATTTGACCGGGAATGGACTGGTAGAGTAATTTAAACAAGGAGACAGAATAGGAGCTAAGAAAATCATAGTTGCAGATCACACTTTTATAGTATCACTTATTATCCAATTTTGAATGACAAACTGGCTGCATTTGGCATTGCAAAACTGAACCAGAGAAAATAGCCTTTTAGCATTGACCCACATCTCAATCCTAGGTAAAGGCTATTCCGATTATCAACTGCAAGTGCTTCTTATCTGATAACCCGTACCAACAGTTCCATTGATTTTCAATAGAGAGGCCCACTTTTAAATTACAATTTACAAATGGCAGATGTAAGCGGGTAGCCGACAAGAGAATAAATCTGCTTGGCCAAATTGATTTTATACTGACAACAGACAAACACTCAACCAAGACTGTATACAAATAAATCTGTATTGACATTCGTTATTCTAAAGAAGCTGCAACCACATTATTGGGATTTAATGAGGTAAAAGGACACTCCAATCTAGATGTCCAAAAACTACATTAAAAAAAAAATCCTCCTACTACACTTGCTTGAGAAACACTTCTGCTCCCATTTTCTGTAAATATGAACCGACTTTGACACTATTATCTTAAGCGCCTGTAAATCAATAGTGGTGCATAGCCCTCGGGTCAGAGGGGTATATATTTCATAAAACTGTACGTGAAGGGAACATACTTAAAACATTATACTTTTTAATGTTCAAAATTATTGTAGCTTATCTAAAGAGACATACAAAATTGGCTATGTTCCACATTTGTTAAATGTACTGAACGGACATCATAATAATAATAATAATAATAATAATAATAATAATAATAATAATAATAATAATAATAATCATCATCATAATAATAATGCAGTGTCATTACCACTAGTCCTTTTAATGTACACTTACACCACTCAAAAGAATCTTAATATTTATAAAATAAGAAGTTCAGTATTTTCTGAAGAGAGGGTATTCCAAGTTCATTTGGGTTACATGGTGCCATGAAACAATGGAACAACCATAAAACAGATCCCTGCCATAACATATTGGCTTACTTAATCACATAACAAAAATTCTCAATGTGATATGATAACAGTTCTATTTTGGACCCTACCTAACCACTGGCTATTTGAACTCAAACTGCTGGAATGGCAAAACACAACACATTCAATACATTTAGTTCAGGATATCTTTATTTATGTATTAATTGTGTTTGTTAATACTAGATTAAAAAAATAACTTATCACAGTTATGGGAGAGGACCGAAGATCCATGTTGTCATTATATTTATATAATTATATTATATTTTCTAACCTAAGCATCTGCTATTAAAAGTAGAACTTAGTCCTTTAATAAAAGTGTAAATATTTAATGGACTCCAAGTCTTTACAGGCAGCCTGCCCACAGGGGCATTTGTATATTCAGGATTGTCAGCCCTTATTATTATTCATACGTCAAATCTAATGGCGTAAGAATGATCAAGACGAAAAAAAAAAACCTTAGGTTATTATCATAATCCTGGTTCCCTGAAATGTAACCATTACCGCATGGTTGTTTACCTCCTAAAAGACCCCTGAAAGTCAGCCGAACCTGTGAAGCAGTCATGGCCGCCCCAAGGGTATAAAAGGTCTGAACGCACACATCTCAGTCATTTTCCTTCAAGCCTGCTGTAAGAGAAACTCACCTCTATGCCTATGTTGTAAGGGTTGACTCGGAAACTGCCCATAACACTGTAGTTCCAAAGCCAGGGTTTTGAGGATCCACAACATTTAGTCTGTAGAACCTAGTGAAGGTATGGGGAATAGCCCACACCACTGCACTGCATATGTCTGACAGATGCACCCTAGAATAAAGCCCACAAGCTGCCATGCCCCTGGTGGAATGGGCAGTGTGCTTTTCTTGCAAGACAGCAGTGGCCCTCTTGATCAGTGGTACAAGCTCTACTGATAGGGAGAGCTTAACTGGCAGCAACGCCAGCTCCTGTTTGCCCACCTCTTCAGAGGCGGAAATGGAGAGCATGTCATGCTGCTGCCAATCTATCTCACAGCCACCTCCGTACCAGAGGGATATGGGGGGGGGGGGGAGCATTGTGCAGGTGTAAGAGATGCAGAGCGCTCTGTAGAGCTTTGGGAGAGACGTTTCTCCAGCGTGCGCTTGGAGAAAGTTGCACAAAACTTTTGTAAGTGCCTCCTTGGCGTGCTCTGGCCCCAGGCAGGTAGAGCATCTGCCGTGCTTGTCCTCAATAGGCACTCGGCTTGCACGTCTCGCAGGGATAAAACCCAGGCATGATACAAGCAGCAATGCAGCGTACAGTAAGCAATGTACAGGCGCTGCCTCAGCCTGCTTAAAGACAGCAACAGCGCTGGTCAAGACCCGAACAAGACCGGCTAGGCACTGGACAGGGGATTTAAGCACTGGTTGGTAGCGGGTCCAAACCACCGCGGTTTGGTACCGGTTCAGCAACTGTAGCACCGGGTCGGTACTGGTGTGGTAACCTCAGCCCGTACAGTACGGGTCCACCGGTTACCACAGGTAGCACGATATAGGGATGCCCACATGTACAAGCTACTGGCAAAACCACAGAGTCAGTACCCACACGAGACTGAGGGAAGCCTGCTTGTTAGGAGGTACTAACAGCCTTCGTACTGTGGATATGAGACTGCAAGCAATCTCAATCTGATGAATGTATCTTGGTCCAGCGCAGCGCTGCTGAGCCCAGAAGCTGTGCGTGTATTTCAGTAAAATAAATACAGAAAATATAACAAGAAAAATATTTCTCCATAAAAAACAGTAAACACAATTACAGTTCAGAAAATAAATGTCTCGTAACTGAACGAGAATTTTAATTTAACTCCAGCCGGAGCTAGCAGCCTGTGAGCAGATCACAATCAGCCGAGTTATGTTGCTTGATCCCTGGGAAGGAGCAACTCAAGCCACTGGCTTCATGCGGGCCACAAGGCCGCTGAGGGACGTAACAAACAGGCTGTAGTGCACAATATACAAGTAATTAAAAAAAAAAAAAAAGATTACAATGTAAATAACATAAATCACAAAAATTATGTAAACCACAATAATTAGCAAAAATGATACAGGTCATAAGCAACAAGTACTCATCTCATACCAGGATCCTGTCAGGCCAGATCTTGAAAGGAAAAATGGCGCTGAGATCTGTACGCACAGTCCTTTATACCCTCAGGGGCAGGCATGACTGCGTCACAGGCTCGGCTGAGCAGCTTTGGTTTATCTAGTCAGGTTTTGGGGTCTTTAGGGGGTAAACACCCATGTGGTGATGGTTACATTTCACACATGAAAGGGAACCCACCCTGCAGGAATCACAATAAATAGACATAAATCACTGCTGCAAATGCATAAAGAAGATTTTCTTTACAGGTTTTGTTGCTTTAAAACACCCACTTCTTTCAATGGAAAGTAAAAGCATTTCAGTTCACTGTAAATGTAACCGTCTGCTAGTTTCAATATAGCTTGAAGGGTGTAGAATTCTAATGTCTTGTCTTTGCAGGTCTACATCATGGGGCACGGTTATAAGCATGGTTGCACACAATGTAGGGAACACTGACAGAGGGACTGAAGTTAGTTCGATGCACACATACTGTAGAACAGATGGATTTTGATCATTAAAACTTACATCACTCAAACAGTCTAAATATTTTCATATGAAACTTGTGGAGAAAATGAACAACCTTAGATTACTAGCTATTGCCATTTGCCAGTAAACCACAGAATTATGCACCACCTACAGCTCATTTCTGTTTTTTTTATTCATCTCTGACTTCAGCCAGTGGGAAACAGATCTCTCTTTTTTTTTTCACTAACCACCACTGGTTTTCTGTGAAAGAGTGCCTTGAAGCATTTCTACACAATCACACGTTGTGCTACTACTAAGCAACACAATAAACTGCTTTAACCACGTGATATACAATTACAAGATATGTATGTAGTCTGCATTTTCCCCTTTATCTGTATTCTTTTATTACGGGTGTGTTTATAAATTAATAAATATTACAGAACCCTTTTATGCAATACCAAGCATCACCTTCAAAACCGCCATTAACTGAAACAGCTTTCTAATGTGAAACAAATACTAATTAAATAAGTTACACATTATGAAGGCACATTTGTCTTGTCATTTACAAACTTTTTTTTTTTTTTGCCAGCATTATTTTAAAAAATCGACACCTAGCATTCACGTAAATCTAATCTGTGCTAATTCTACTGTTTGTGTTCACTGTTCAGGGGAGAAAAAAAAACAAAACAACATAATCTGGCTGTCCCAGCCTTTTCGCTCTGTATAAAAGTAGTGCACTGCATTGAATATTCCTAACAAAGAAAATAAAATAGAAAATAAAATAAAACACACTAAAACCACAGTTTTAGTACTTTTAAATTTTCAATATAAAATGTGCTACAGTGTTGCCAGGGATATAGGAATATACCTATTCCATACGTTTTTGGAGAGTTTAGCTGCATATAGTAATAGAAGTTAATGTGATACAAAATTAGGCTATATTTGTAGTTTGACTTGTGAACTGTACCGTAATGTCAATGATCGATTTCAGCTCCATGTTATTATATTGGTTTACTCAGCCAGATTTAATCTCACAAGGAAATATGCCAAAAGGAAATTCTCTTGACACTACTTCTGGAAACATCGACTGTGCTCCACCAACACTGTTTAATTTACACATCACAGCCCACCAGAAGTGGCAAGCAACATCCTGTACACTCTCCAATCATTTTTTTTTTTTTTTTTTAAATTGCTTCCCACCCACCTTGTTCCGGTATTTTTATATGTACATTGAGCGAAATTGGCAAAATAATAAGTTGCGTTAGAAATGTTTTGGATAGATTAATTTGCCACGAGGAAACGGTCCGAGGATGACCCAAGCCCCAGTACAGTATTTGTCAGCAGGTTTTGCCAAACAAAATTCGTAAACGTGCAAAATTGTGACACCATTTAAAATCGACAAAGCATTCAGAATGTGAAAAAAAAATGTAAACAAAAGAGAACCTGAACTTTGCCATCAGCAACTTTCAATGTGCAAAATTACAACGTTCCTTGCTGACCTGGTAGCAAAGATCCAAGCCCAGGAATCTAACTAAATTAGGTACATTATTGGTATTAGTTTCAAAATGCTGATGTGAAAAAATGCGTGACAAGTGGTCCGTGGGAAAAATCTTAACACCAATGTGGTCCCTACATTGAAAAAGGTTGGGAACCACTGCTATAAACCATCAACCTTGTATTAACCTTTATGTGCAATATTGACTTGAAAACTGAAGCCATTAGTGAAAACACTTAAAGCTCAACTTTTAAACCAACAAAACACAACTAGAGTTCTTGACATTCTAGGATTGTAATAGGAACTAGCTGTATTTGCTCAGAATAGACACCAAACACACTACTTGGATGGATTTGACACTATGGCACATGAGATCTCAGTTCTAAGTTTACTATTTAGGCCATTAAACTTACATTGCAGATGTGTCTGTATGCACTTTCAATGACTATTTCATATATGAAAAAACATCAAAACGTACTTATGGTTTAATTATGACAAATGAATTGCCTCTGGAAAAAGGTTGGAATACAGTATTAAGGCAATAGAAAAATAGTTTAACAAATGGAGCCAGCCAGGCTTTCATTAAACCATTCAGCAATGGTTCCCTGGAAGTTATACTTATTGGACTCCAAGTCACTTAGAAATTCTGAATGGTACCATAACCCATACACCTCAAGTCAGGGCTGAGAAATGTGTTTCTTATTTCATTATTTAAAACACACACATCTTGATGCCTGTTAATGGAGTCATGCATCCAGAAGGTGCCGTGCAGTCTCCCTCTCAATGCTCAGTTCTGTGCTGACTGCTTGGTGGCTTTGCAGTCGCCAAAGATGGCTAAGTTTAAACCATCAAACAAATTATTTCCGAGATTATATCGTTTGAGAGTAAATGTTGATATTGAAATGACATGATGCTTTTTATATTGTGATTGTAAATGTATTTGTAATGTATAGCCCCATTGTAATCTTAAGGGGTTATATACCGGGCAGTAAAAACTTTAAATAAGATGATTTAAACTTGTAGCTTGAGCCAGAATCGAGCCTATGCTTGCAGAAGTGGAGTGTTAATTTTGTTCTTAAATTATAGGACATTAAATAACTGTATTTGTATCTAAACTGCTGACAATGCATGGCATTTTGATAGCCACCAATAAATATATTTTTATTTTCAGTAAACTATTACATTAACACAACTGAAACCATATGCTACAAAATATAGCAATAAATGTAAACACTGGTGCAGCAGTGTGAACCACAGCTTAAACTGTAACCATATCTTTTTTACATACATTACAAGGCTTTTATTAGACTTTACTTTTTAGGCTGAAACCTCTCTTGAAGCAGCAAGCAATTTAAAATAAAGCTGTTAGTTCTTCGAAATGAAAGAACACATCTGATCTAATTTTAAGGAGCCCTACAAGAAATTAGATTATATTTCTTCATATTGTTCAGTAGATCCTACCTTTCATTTAAAGACGCATTGCCCACATGCCTGCAATGAAACTCATTTTCTACTCCTGCATCTCACTGAAAAACACTCATGCAAGCTGTTCTGTAGCCAGCTCTGGTGTTTAAAGTCTAAAATACACACAGAGGAGCTGAACTGCAGGGGAGAAAAATCCACATCCATATTACATTCCTCAGGTTCCAAGATTCACGATGCACACAAAAGAATAGCTCATTGCCACAGCTGAAGTACATTTAAAACTACAGAAGCACCTAAGATACATTTGCAGCTGCTCTGCACTCTGCTATCCTAGCCGTGTAAAAAAAGAAAATGAAATCACAAGGTAGGATTTATACTCTGCTTACAAATGGCTTTTATAATATTTTATCATAACAGCAGAAAGTGCTTGTACTAAAACAACAACAATAATAACAATAATAACAATAACAATAATAATAACAATAATAATAACAATAACAACAACAATAATAATAATAATAATAATAATAATAATAATAATAATAATAATAATATCACCGATTTGTATTGCCCGTGATAATAGCAACAGCCAGATATATCCTAGGGACACAATGCCATAAGCCCAATACATGACAGATCAGAGTGTTCAATTAGCTGCATGAAATATGGCTGGACTCTAGCCCACACAGGGGCTAAGCAAATCCAATGTTCTACAAATAAAGCAGTGGTTGTGGTAAATCGATTTATTCAGGATCCGCTAATCTTACAAACAAGGGGTTCTGATGTCCCTGTCAGAGCGAATGCTAGTCAAAGTGACTGGACTCAAATGATGTTATCGTGCCAGTCGAGAACATGCCATCCCATTTCCACCGAGGCTCTTCAGATGCTATCTCAGAAAGCCTGGAACGCAGTCCGATCCTCACTAATCAGTGACGCCACTGGATTAGAAGAGTGGCTGATTGCCATGCAAAACAAGCGAGATTTATTAACTGTGAGAATAGCTTCAAAATAATTGGATAATTTAAAAAATGTAAATGAAAACATTTCAATTTAAATGCAGATTTTGACATTTTGCTAAAGAATAATACCAGATGCACCAGGAGTAAAAAGTGAATTTTATAATTATGTTTGAACAATGGGCCCTTTCCATAGGGCTGCGGTTTAAAACGGGCAATACATTTTCAGATGGGCCTTACATGGCTTTTCCAGTTCTATATAAAAATGTATGCTTTTAATAATAATTATTATAATTATTATTAATAATATTATTTAAATCAATAGTAAGGAATACAAATAGATAAACTCACTTAATAAAAGCTATATTTTTTCTTAATTCCTATATATTCTCATATGCTTTTATGTCTAAGAATAGTTAACCAACATGAGTTTAAAATTACACTATAAGATGACACTAGTTGGTTTGAAAATGATTAAGGACATAGAGGTTGAACGTATCAAGTTGACTGCAGTTTAAACGCATGCCTTGAATGAGCTTTGTGGAGAAATGCAGATCAAAATGTCATAGAGCAAGATAATTCAGGGATAAACTCTAGACCAGGGGTTGTCAAACTGGGGGGCGCAGATTGTATCCTGGTAGGGTGTTAGATGGTTCAGGATTTTATTACAACGCACATCTTAACCTATACTGTATAACTGGCGGATAATTTATTTTGGCTTTATTGGAGGTTTTGATTGGATCGCCAATAATACCGGCATCAAATCAGAGGGTTGCACACAGTGCTCGTAGCGATTTCGTCCTCGGCAGACCAGTATGCAGAAAATGTTAAAGAAGCGCTGGACGATGGAAAGAATGTGTCAAATGTCAAAGTGGATATGAGAATGGCAGTGATGAAGCCAATTTGCTTGAAAACATTAAAAGTAGACCAGACATTTCCAGCAATGGATTTAAAAAATCTGGAATTGATGCGATCAGAAACACAACAGCAGTGACATACAGAGAAGCCAAAGCCATGTTGGATTTTTTTTTTACCATTTAAGTACATATTTGTCAAGCACCAAAGACAAGAGGAAGGGAGGCGAGGTCCAAAGTTTGAGAACCACTGCTCTAGATGAAATCCAATGAAGACAGAATCACCATCCAAAAACATTTGACTGTAAAACAACATTTTGCACATGGAAAGGTGAACCAGAATATTCAGCAAGATAAACCCTCAGGATGTATCATCAGCACCTGACTGATCCCACAAGCAAACTCACTGTACTGCTGTAGGGGTGTGTTTCATAATATAACAATCTTGCATTGACTTCTTGAATGGTAAGAATCAATGCCTACAGGTTCCTTTTCAATATATTCTCATACGTATGAAGGTAAGCACTCTTCTCAAAAGTAGTAAATACTTCCCACACCATGATGGCATAAGCAGCAATATAATCACATCAGGGCAGAATAATAAATCAATAGACAGGTAGCGATGGGAGGCCTATGGGAGGGAACACACCCTAAGCACCTGGGAGGAAGGTGTGGAGTTGGTCCTCAGCTACCTGGAGTCAGCTATAAGTGGAACAGCAGCCCAGGTAGCAGGGTCTCCAGCAGGAGGATTCATGGCCAGCTGCACCTTCCTAGAGATGGGGAGGAGCCCGAACGTCCTACGCCTGAGTGGGAGTAGCCCGAACGTCCTACACCTAAGTGGGAGGAGCCCGAACGTCCTACGCCTAAGTGGGAGGAGCCCGAACATCCTACGCCTGAATGGGAGAAGCCCGAACGTCCTACGCCTGAATGGGAGGAGCCTGAACGTCCTACGCCTGAGTGGGGGGAGCCCGAACGTCCACAGCCCAAGAGGGAGGAGTCGGTCCGTCCACAGCCCAAAAGGGAGAAGTCTGTGCGTCCACAGCCCAAAGAGGGGGGAGTCGGTGCTTCCACAGCCCTAGGACCCAAGCTGCCAGCAGAGGGAGAATGCCTGCTGGTTCCACCTCCACCAGCAGAGGAACAATGCCTGCTGTCCCCATATTCACCAGCAGAGGAAGAATGCCTGCTGTCCCCATGTCCACCAGCAGAGGGAGAATGCCTGCTGATCCCATGTCCACCAGCAGAGGAAGAATGCCTGCTGTCCCCGTGTCCACCAGCAGAGGAAGCATGCCTGTTGGTTCACCTGCTGCTGCCGTCCCGAGAGCTAGAGGGGGAGGAGCCATTGCTGCCATCCCGAGAGACAGAAGGGGAGGAGTTACAGGCTCAACCCCCTGAATTTTTCTGGGGGGGGAGAAGGGCAGGATGCTGGTGTCCCCTAGCAGCCTCTATTTATGCTGCTGAAGGGGGCACGGCACACACCAGCCCAGCCGCCACAGCAGAGGGAGCCAGCACCGCCACAGCCTCCCTCTGAGTGGCCAGCATCAGCCCCATTGCCACTGCCTCCACCACAGTCCCCTGCAAGTGAGGAAGAGCCGCACCAGTCCCCTGCAAGAGAGGCAGAGCGGCACCAGTCCCCTGCAACGTCAGGAGACTACACGCTGCTCCCACCTCCATCGTCAGGAGACTACACGCTGCTCCCACCTCCATCGTCAGGAGACTACACGCTGCTCCCACCTCCATCGCCAGGAGACTACACGCTGCTCTCACCTCCACCGCTTCCGCCACTAGGAGCAGAGCAGCAGGAGCTTCCTCTGCCTCCGCCACCTCCACCGCTTCCTCCACTAGGAGCAGAGCAGCAGGAGCTGCCTCTGCCTCCACCACCGCCAGGAGCAGAGGAGCAGGAGCTGCCTCTGCCTCCGAAACCGCCAGGAGCAGAGGAGCAGGAGCTGCCTCTGCCTCCGCCACCGTCAGGAGCAGAGGAGCAGGAGCTGCCTCTGCCACCGTCAGGAGCAGAGGAGCAGGAGCTGCCTCTGCCACCGCCAGGAGCAGAGGAGCAGGAGCTGCCTCTGCCACCGCCAGGAGCAGAGGAGCAGGAGCTGTCTCTGCCTCCGCCACTGCCCGGAGCAGAGGAGCAGGAGCTGCCTCTGCCTCCGCCACTGCCCGGAGCAGAGGAGCAGGAGCTGCCTCTGCCTCCGCCACTGCCCGGAGCAGAGGAGCAGGAGCTGCCTCTGCCTCCGCCACTGCCCGGAGTAGAGGAGCAGGAGCTGCTTTTGCTTCCTACACCTCCACCACAGGTAGTATGGTGGCCGGAGCCCCAGAAAGTCGAGCTACCAGCTACAAAGACAGGGGGAGAGGTCAGGAGACCACTTTCCCCAGCAGCAGTTTCGCTGCAGGAGTTCTTGTGGGCGGAGCCCCACAGGAGGGAGCTACCGGCTACGAAGAAAGGGGGAGAGGTCAGGAGACCAGCATCCCCCGCAGCAATTTCGCTGCAGGAGTGGACCAGCATGCTGTCAGCCGTGCCACTACCGGCAGGGGTGCTGACAGCATGGCCAAACCATGGGCCCACTGAAGCCTCCCTTCCCAGCCCGAGACTTTGTCCTGGACTGCTGGGTTTTTAAGGGGGGAGGTGGCCGTTGAGGCCATGTGTGCCGCGCACAAGGGGGGGTATATGTGGCAATGTGCCCCGCCCCTGTGTGTATTTGTGTGTTATGTGTTGTATGTCGCGTGTGTAAATGTTGGTCTATAGAGATAGTACACGGGATATAAAACGGGTCTGTGTTTCACGTGTATTTAAAAATGTATAATTGTATTTAGGCACGGGATTGCACATCAATGCACGTGCATTTAAAGTAAGTAATATGCGCGCACGAGGTTGCACATAATCAAGTCACGTGCTGGGATTCAAGTGAATAATTAATTTAGTAATTGAATCCCAGCACAACAGTATAAATAGATGCACATTTCATTCACTCGGGGTTGGGTGTTCGTGAGTGGAGAACGGGTGAGAGAGAAGGAGAAATAAAAGCTAAAGTAAAGAATAACAATTGTTACAGCGTGCTGGAAGTGCCAGCACGGTACTTGTTTAAACGTTCGTCCGCTTGTTTTGTGTGTGTTAGTGCGTTTTGTTTATATATTTATTTTGACGTAAGTGCCGTGTCCTGTTTTTTGTGTTCTCTTGTTTTGTTTATTAAATGCTGAGCACAACCAAGTGCTCAGCTTCACCAACCTCGCTGTCTCTGTCTGTCTGTTTCTTCCGGGTCCGACGTGTCACCACTCAGCCAGCCTTGTGACAATGATGCATTAGTAATTGAGTTTGTTGGGGAAAATACAAACTAATTCTGAAACATCCCAAGCAAGTATACAACACCGGCTTATTGTAGTGTAGGTGTAAAAGTCTGTCAAACAAAACACTTTCCTTTTTAAGTTTTACTGTTAGTCCAAAGCAACTACATTTTTAAAATTCTACATTGATCAGAGATTCAAATTTAGCCTGACGAAATATTTGGGTTTTACAGCTGCAGAGAATGTACTGGAACAAATAATCCAAACTTCATGATGAAATGACCTGGTGCTGTTTTCATATCAGATCAGAATGGAACTCAAGCAGCATCACACCCCTGTTGACTTTGTTTTAGATAACCTACTGTATTTATTTTGTATTAAGGGCTTCTGTGGTTTTTATATTTGGCTAACAAGCATGTATTTATATTATTATTATTATTATTATATTCTTTGTTTATTTAGCAGACACCTTTATCCAAGCCGACTTACAGAGACTAGGGTGTGTGAACTATGCATCAGCTGCAGAGTCACTTACAATTACATCTCACCCGAAAGACGGAGCACAAGGAGGTTAAGTGACTTGCTCAGGGTCACACAATGAGTCAGTGGTTGAGGTGGGATTTGAACTGGGGACCTTCTGGTTGCAAGCCTGTTTCTTTAACCACTGGACCACACAGCCTCCTTACTGGACCACACAGCTTCCTTGTATAATGTATTATTAGCTGAGATTACAAAGTGTTGATTGTGTGTTGTGGGTTAATGGTGCTCATTAGCACGGTAACCAGGTCTGAGCCAAAATAAACCCTATTATAAAATGTACACTTCTACATAGGTGAATCTAGGTATCCCAATCCTGGTCCCGCAAATCGTATAATTCAGTTTCACTATCTAATCAATCTGTCAAACAGCTATAAATGACCTGTTGTAGTGAAGCATGCTACTCTGGGGAAAGGATGCTCAACACTATTTTTAAAAGGTAGTTACAAGGTCTCATACACCTACATTAACATACCATTATGTACAATTCTGTCAAGGCACATTAGCTGGAATAGTTAAGAATGGTTGCACGCTCCCGGTAACCAAAATAAGAGCCATTAGTAGTAAAAAAAATAAAAATAAAAATAAAATAAAAATAAAAAAATAAAAAGGTTTTGTGGTTTGTTTGGTTGCGTTCTCAGAATGTTCTCTGCATTCCATATCAGAAAGAACAGAATGGTGCAGAATTTCTAATCACGTCCTTTTCACACTTTGCCGAACGCGCGTGTCAAAAAAAATAAAAAAAAATAAAATAAACTTTTGCTTTAGTCTATTTTTAGATCATCATTGAACTAATTAGGAGGTTGTTTGTAATTTGCTCTAATTAAGTCTTCCAGATAATGTGATGGCTTTGCTGTGGGTACATCTGTGTTATAACTCCTTTGTGGGTATTAGATTGTCTGTCAAGTCCTTCATGTTTTGAATTCTACTCATATTTCAAATGTGAATTAAGTTTGATTGTCTCAGCTCCTATTGGACGACAGCAAAATTAAGTAAAATGTGCATATTGGACTTCAATGCCACCATGGTCAGTGTTGGGGCAAGTTAGTGAGAAAGAAACAAGGAATTCCCTCCATGCCAACTACAGGTAGTGCCAAAAATGACTTGCAAGAATTTCAAATCCATTACCTTGAAAAATACTCAACCAAGAGAGCTTCTAATGTACGCGATTTAAAAAACTAGGACACCTGTAAATATGATATAGTCTTACTAAAAAAAATATATATAACCCGTTACCATATTCTGTGAATAATGCGTTACTGAAAGAAAAGCCACACAATGTTTAACGTATGGGTACATAAAGCCATGTCATGGTTACCCCATGGAATCTGTTAATTTGGTGTTTTAGCTATTACTATTTTTTGGTACAAATGGATGATGAGCCCTTGTGGGGCTTTCTGACTAGTCCCTCCCCAATGGGACAGCGGACATATGCTCAAAAATAAGGCAAATGAGGAACAGCAAAAAAAATAATAGTCAGGAGACATTAGACTCAAACTAACTGTGGTTACTCAGACATATACAGCTGAGCTGACAGATCTTAGATACTAGTATAACATGCTATTTCTCCTGCTGTTATATACAGTACCGGCATAAATGATGGCAACAACAAATGATTTACAGCAAGACGAGGGATGGAAATTGTATCACCCATGTTTCCTCACTCAGACCCCTTACTTACTAAATACCCTGGTATCTCCTCTCTATAAAATATGCTAGATATTTTAATGAGCATAGAATGGTACCCTGAAATCTTTACCTATTAAACTTATTTGAAAAAAAAAATGTTGACACTACTTTATGCAGAGCCTGTTTAACAATGCATCATCTCGGCAAACTTAATATGCTTAATTGAGATTTATTTCAGAATGAAAATGAATTGCCACTGTAGGCCAAAGTTATTTACTTAAAGCTCTTTGAGCAATCACTTTAATGGATCAAGAAGCTAATAATTTGTTAATTGAACAATAGAAGAAATACCAGAAGGCAAAAGGAGTATGAATGTATACCGCAGCTCCGGATGTAGCAACAGTCTTATGCCAAATGAGTAGGACATTGATCTTGCCTGTAAAACTGTACTTCCACGGTGGCTGTTGCTCAGGTTCCATTAGCTGTAAGCTTCCCGGTTTCCAGCAGTTCCGTATAGTAAACCACAGCGTTGTTATACGTTAAATTACCCATAAAAACCCTCAACACAAAAAGAAATCATTAACCTTACCAGTGAGGAGGCTAAGCACTCCTACTGTTCACAATCAAGATCTGAAACTATGCATCTTCCAGTTGTAGATACTATACTAGTACGGAAGCAAAATCATTCCTTCAAAATATATTTTTTGGGTATACAAAAAAACATAGAAATATACACTAGAACTTCAATAAGTTCTGGTTTGTTGCAAACTTAAAATTATACCTGTTTAAGCCACAGACGAGGGACTAGTGGATTGTGGAAGCATGTGCTTCAATAGACTTGGAGGCAGTTCTCCCACAATCTCAACACAGCTGCTAAGAGAAGGCTTCTGAAGGCTCAGTGGCTCATCAGCAACATGCTTCATTCACAATTTAAGAATATCTCATTTAAAATGAAAACAAAGCTAGAATACATCTGCAACATCTAACAATAAAAACAATACTGTTCTTATACCAACAACCATAACAATAATAATATCCAGACCACCAACAACAGACATTATAATATTTATAGTACGTTTCCTGCAGTGAGTTATTTGTTGTTTTGCTCTCACTGAATGCAAATTAAGTAAAGGAGGTGAAGGGTTTTAAAACCATTTAGGTGCAAATTTCACAGTGTTTTGAAAAAAAAAAAAAAAAGAAAAAAAAAAAACACACACTTTAAATCAGATCCAACAGAAATTTTGGAATTAGTGTGAACAAGAACATTTTACCCCAGCTCTAAAAATGCAATTAACCGATGACAGTAATTTATTAACTCAGGCTCGGGGTCTTCATATCCCTGCAAGAGCAGAGAGCAGACATTTAGCATGGTTTCAAATTCCAGTCAAGGCAATATGCAAATGTAATATTCTTCCTGCCTAGCAATTATTGAAATTAAGGAAAAAAATCACTATTATTGTGCTGCGAGGGTGGAAATTTCAAATGTGCTCATTAAATCTGAAGAAAGAGACAAAGTCAGTCAGATAGCGGGGGGCGGGCATGAACTCACAATTGAATCAAACTACTAACACGCGGTTGCCTTACATTTAAAAATGTCTCAAATTCACACGGCTCCTGATTAAATTACATCATTGCTTCTTTATTTTTTTTTAGTAAGTGCATAGTGCTAGTTCATACATTAAACAGAATATACACACGGCATTCAAGTCCATAAATAACCCTGACTGACTAATCTTGAACCGACCCTCAACTACTGTAGGTGCTAAACGGCCTTGGAGACAGATTAGTGTACGCAATAAAATGTCATCCTTATTGTGGAAACTCATTTGTCACTGTGAGGGTCACTGGGCCTCATAGGTACAATAATGACATACTGAACAGTGGTCGACAGGTACAAAGAGGAACAAGAAGTCATCACGAATAAGATTACTTAAAACATTCCAAAAAAACAAACAAAAAAAAGTTGCCCATACTAATAGTGGTGTCTTTAAAATGACATTGCCGTGTTCTTTCATGACACATGACTGCACCCTTTATAAAATTAAACACATTTACACAGTACAATGCAACAACAACTCTAAAATCAATATTACAGGAAAACACACCTGGGAGGCAGACCCTTTAATAAAGACCCCATGCTCCAGGTTAGTGCTGGACTTTAAATTAACGAAAGCAGCAGTGAAGCCAACCTGCAATTCATTTGCAATCCTCAGGTGCAGTTTTAGTACAGTTCCCAGCAGATTACCCCCAATGATGTACTGTGAAAGTTTGGTCAATTGTTGGGAAACAATCATCTAGACAAATAAAATATCCAGGGGAGAACTTATTTTGCTCTAAGAACAACAACAAACAGCTCACCACTATTACACAACTGGACAAGGAAAAAACTAAGGGGGACACGTATCAAGCGTTTGCAACGGTCTTAATTGCCCCGTATGTATCATGACACACTTGGCAAGTTCAGGGCGTATTAGCTCCACCGCTCATTAGCCATGCATTTTAAGGTGTGTCAAGCCTTAATTATATGCATGTGCAAATTGTAGGTGTGGCTCATTTGTGAAGCGGCAAAACAGCAGTGCCGGTCCTAAAAGGGTCCACAAATAAGACCGATTTCAAATTGTTCTTATTTGGGCACAAAGAAAAAGTCTGAAAGCAGCTGATAGTAAAGAGCATTATGGCAGCAGTCATATAGGGGCCCGGAAAATTCACTGTATTTTTAAAAGAAATTCACGAATGACAATTCGTGAATTTCTGTTTTGTGATATAACGTGATATACAGACGTGCTCAAATTTGTTAGTACCCTTACAGCTCATTGAAATAATGCTTCATTCCTCCTGAAAAGTGATGAAATTAAAAGCTATTTTATCATGTATACTTGCATGCCTTTGGTATGTCATAAAATAAAGCAAAGAAGCTGTGAAAAGAGATGAATTATTGCTTATTCTACAAAGATATTCTAAAACGGCCTGGACACATTTGTTGGTACCCCTTAGAAAAGATAATAACTAATTGGATTATAGTGATATTTCAAACTAATTAGTTTCTTTAATTAGTATCACACATGTCTCCAATCTTGTAATCAGTCATTCAGCCTATTTAAATGGAGAAAAGTAGTCACTGTGCTGTTTAGTATCATTGTGTGCACCACACTGAACATGGGCCAGAGAAAGCAAAGGAGAGAGTTGTCTGAGGAGATCAGAAAGAAAATAATAGACAAGCATGGTAAAGGTAAAGGCTACAAGACCATCTCCAAGCAGCTTGATGTTCCTGTGACAACAGTTGCAAATATTATTAAGAAGTTTAAGGTCCATGGAACTGTAGCCAACCTACCTGGGCGCGGCCGCAAGAGGAAAATCGACCCCAGAGTGAACAGAAGGATAGTGCGAATGGTAGAAAAAGAACCAAGGATAACTGCCAAAGAGATACAAGCTGAACTCCAAGGTGAAGGTACGTCGGTTTCTGATCGCACCATCCGTCGCTTTTTGAGCAAAAGTGGGCTCCATGGAAGAAGACCCAGGAGGACTCCACTTTTGACAGAAAAACATAAAAAAGCCAGACTGGAATTTGCTAAAATGCATATTGACAAGCCACAATCCTTCTGGGAGAATGTCCTTTGGACAGATGAGTCAAAACTGGAGCTATTTGGCAAGTCACATCAGCTCTATGTTCACAGACGAAAAAATGAAGCTTTCAAAGAAAAGAACACCATACCTACAGTGAAACATGGAGGAGGCTCGGTTATGTTTTGGGGCTGCTTTGCTGCGCCTGGCACAGGGTGCCTTGAATCTGTGCAGGGCACAATGAAATCTCAAGACTATCAAGGCATTCTGGAGCGAAACGTACTGCCCAGTGTCAGAAAGCTCTGTCTCAGTCGCAGGTCATGGGTCCTCCAACAGGATAATGACCCAAAACACACAGCTAAAAGCACCCAAGAATGGATTAGAACAAAACATTGGACTATTCTGAAGTGGCCTTCTATGAGTCCTGATCTGAATCCTATCGAACATCTATGGAAAGAGCTGAAACTTGCAGTCTGGAGAAGGCACCCATCAAACCTGAGACAGCTGGAGCAGTTTGCTCAGGAAGAGTGGGCCAAACTACCTGTTAACTGGTGCAGCAGTCTCATTGAGAGCTACAGAAAACGTTTGATTGCAGCGATTGCCTCTAAAGGTTGTGCAACAAAATATTAGGTTAGCGGTCCCATCATTTTTGTCCATGCCATTTTCATTTGTTTTCTTATTTACAATATTATGTTGAATAAAAAAAATCAAAAGCAAAGTCTATTAAATATGGAATAAACAATGGTGGATGCCAATTACTTTTGTCAGTTTCAAGTTATTTCAGAGAAAATTGTGCATTCTTCGTTTTTTGTGGAGGGGTACCAACAAATTTGAGCACGTCTGTATATACAGTACTGTGCAAAAGTTTTAGGCAGGTGTGAAAAAATGCTGTAAAGTAAGAATGCTTTCAAAAATAGACATGTTAATAGATTATATTTATCAATTAACTAAATGCAAAGTGAGTGAACAGAAGAAAAATCTAAATCAAATCCATATTTGGTGTGGCCACCCTTTGCCTTCAAAACAGCATCAATTCTTCTAGGTACACTTGCACAAAGTCAGGAATTTTGTAGGCATATAGTCAGGTGTATGATTAAACAATTATACCAAACAGGTGCTAATGATCATCAATTCAATATGTAGGTTGAAACACAATCATTAACTGAAACAGAAACAGCTGTGTAGGAGGAATAAAACTGGGTGAGGAACAGCCAAACTCAGCTAACAAGGTGAGGTTGCTGAAGACAGTTTACTGTCAAAAGTCATACACCATGGCAAGACTGAGCACAGCAACAAGACACAAGGTAGTTATACTGCATCAGCAAGGTCTCTCCCAGGCAGAAATTTCAAGGCAGACAGGGGTTTCCAGATGTGCTGTCCAAGCTCTTTTGAAGAAGCACAAAGAAACGGGCAACGTTGAGGACCGTAGACGCAGTGGTCGGCCAAGGAAACTTACTGCAGCAGATGAAAGACACATCATGCTTACTTCCCTTCGCAATCGGAAGATGTCCAGCAGTGCCATCAGCTCAGAACTGACAGAAAACAGTGGGACCCTGGTACACCCATCTACTGTCCGGAGAAGTCTGGTCAGAAATGGCCTTCATGGAAGACTTGCGGCCAAAAAGCCATACCTCCGACGTGGAAACAAGGCCAAGCGACTCAACTATGCACGAAAACACAGGAACTGGGGTGCAGAAATATGGCAGCAGGTGCTCTGGACTGAGGAGTCCATTTGAAATATTTGGCTGTAGCAGAAGGCAGTTTGTTTGCTGAAGGGCTGGAGAGTGGTACACGAATGAGTGTCTGCAGGCAACAGTAAAGCATGGTGGAGGTTCCTTGCAAGTTTGGGGCTGCATTTCTGCAAATGGAGTTGGGGATTTGGTCAGAATTAATTGGTCTCCTCAATGCTGAGAAGTACAGGCAGATACTTATCCATCATGCAATACCATCAGGGAGGCATCTGATTGGCCCCAAATTTATTCTGCAGCATGACAACGACCCCAAACATACAGCGAAAGTCATTAAGAACTATCTTCAGCGTAAAGAAGAACAAGGAGTCCTGGAAGTGATGGTATGTCCCCCACAGAGCCCTGATCTCAACATCATCAAGTCTGTCTGGGATTACATGAAGAGAGAGAAGCAACTGAGGCTGCCTAAATCCACAGATGAACTGTGGTTAGTTCTCCAAGATGTTTGGGCCAACCTACCTGCCGAGTTCCTTCAAAAACTGTGTGCAAGTGTACCTAGAAGAATTGATGCTGTTTTGAAGGCAAAGGGTGGTCACACCAAATATTGATTTGATGTAGATTTTTCTTCTGTTCACTCACTTTGCATTTTGTTAATTAATAAATATAAACTATTAACATGTCTATTTTTGAAAGTATTCCTTCTTTACAGCATTTTTTCACACCTGCCTAAAACTTTTGCACAGTACTATATATATATATATATATATACACATATATACACATATATACATATATACATATACACACATACACACACACACAACCGGTCAAAAGTTTTAGAACACCTCAATTTTTCCAGTTTTTATTGAAATTTACGCAGTTTAAATGTCTCAATGTACAAATTAAACCATAGAACAAATAATCAATTGGAAATAAAAAAGAAATCATGGAATCGTTTTGTTTAACAAAATTTAATCTAAATTTTTGACTCATCAAAGTAGCCACCTTTTGCAGATATAACAGCCGAATACACTCGTGGCATTCTTTCTACAATGGAAATCAAATATTGTTCGGAAAGTTCTTCCCAACACTGTTGCAGAAGTTCCCACAAATGTGTTGCACTTGTAGGTTGCTTTGCTTTGCTTTCACCCTTCTGTCCAGTTCATCCCAAACCAGCTCGATGGGGTTTAAGTCTGGAGACTGTGCTTGGCCATTCCATGATTTGAAGCCTACCGTCTTGTTCTTTTCTTCTAAGGTAGTTCTGACATAGCCTGGAGGTATGTTTTGGGTCATTATCTTGCTGTAGGATGAACCCCTGACCAACTAGGCGTATACCAGAGGGTATTGCATGGCACTGCAAAATGCTGTGGTAGCAGTTTTGGTTCAGGGTGCCACTCACTCTGTGCAAGTCGCCGACTCTGGATTCAGCAAAAAAGCCCCAGACCATAACGCTTCCTCCTCCATGTTTGACAGTTGGTGTCACACACCGAGTAACCATCCTTTCACCTACTCGACGGCGTACAAAAACCCTGCGTGATGAACCGAAGATTTCAAATTTTGATTCATCGGTCCATAAGACCTTCTTCCAGTCTTCAGTAGTCCACTGGCGGTGCTTCATGGCCCAGGCAAGCCTCTCTTTCTTATTTTGCCATCTTAGCAATGGCTTTCTTACTGCCACTCGACCTGTCAAACCTGCAGCTCGAAGTCTTCTCTTCACAGTTGAAACTGAGACTTGCTTACTTCGACCAGTGTTAAGCTGTGCTTGAAGCTGTTGTCCTGTGAGCCGCCTATCACGCAAGCTGTTGACTCTCAGAAACTTGTCTTCTGATTCTGTCTGTCTTCCTTTGTTAATTGCCTTTTTCTCGCCATTATGAGAGCAATATACGACTTCCTGCAGTACAATACTGTCCAAATAATGCTTAAGAGGGTGTAGTAACACAGTCTGTTCCAACACTGCTTTTATACAGACAGAGGATTTGTAAGTAATCAACAAAAGTTGGTACACCTGTAGGAATTGTTAGCATCAACTTTCAAGGCTTAATTTACTTCCATTGCTGCAGAACAGCTGTAAGTTGTTAACCCATCATTACTTGTTCCCTGAAAAAAGGCCTTTTTGTATAACTCTAAAATGTACATTATTTTTCAGTTTTTGGTAACCTAAACTTTTTTTTTTTAACCTCTGGCAGTTTACCACTTACCTTTGTACCATTTCAGGTTATTCACTGGACTTGAACTGCTTAAATTTCAATAAAAACTGGAAAAATGGGGGTGTTCTAAAACTTCTGACCGGTAGTGTGTGTATATATATATATATATATATATATAAAACAAAAAACACATTTTCTATTTACATAATATTCTACTGATGCCTAAAATATGTTATCATTGATAGTTCATCAAGAACATCACCCATAAACCAAGGCTGAAACATTTTAACATTTAGCCTTGCTACTGAGTCAACTCTTTAAAAATGTACATTGTAACTCGATTGAAACAATCTTTAAAATGTAAAAAAAGGAACAAACTTCTGCTGGAAACAAGACGTTTAAAATGTTGGCTGCAAAACAAAGAAACAAGCAGACAAATTAGAGTTTTTAGAAAACAACCTTGAATGACAAATTCTGCAACATTTTCAAGATTTGTAAACCTTTAAAACTTATGTTGACACATCAATTAAAATGATTGTGTAATTTATAGCCTATTTTGCTGCCTCTAATTCCAAAATATTAAAACACAGGAGAAACGTTAACTGCAAACCTGAAATGACAAAACCGAAGCTTTTTGTATTTTTCCTCGTATATAGAAATGTCATTGTACAGTATGAGGAATTCACTAACCATGAAGCCGGTATTTGTTTGACCCTGTTGCCGTAGTAACTAAATGCATGGCTGCAGAAGCACTGCTTCTACTTGATAAAAGTATGAAATCAACAGGGGAGTGAACAGTACAGTAATGTAAAATACTGTGAGAAATAAAATGCATATTTTTCATGGTAGGCAGTCAAATATACGATTTCCGTGAAATTTGTGATATTGTGAATGTTCAGGGGCATTTCTTACAACGGAGAGTGCAGGCTCCTAACCTTCCTGAACAACCCAGGAACAGAGGGAGAGTACTGAGAAGAAGGAAGAGTATTTGTGGTCTGCATTACCCTTTTTGATCTCCCTGAGGATTAAATTATAGCTCAATACTGGCTATTTCATTGTGTACAATTGTTTGTACTGGTCGTATAATAAACTTGGTTCATTAAATTTTTCCATTTAAATGTGGCATCTTACTCATTTAAATGGGCCAGTTAATACATTTGGGATGGGGTAAAATTTGTGCTGCGGCAGAGCACTACTTTACACTCCGCCAACGTAGAGCTGCATTAGTTGACGTTGATACACGTCCCCCTGAATTTAGTTTTGAGCTGTTTATTCAATTTTTATGTGTAACTCGAATAGTTTTCATTTCAGGGCTTGAACTGAATGATACAGTTCCCGTTGCTTTGAATTCTGGTAACAACCGACACGCAAGCACCATGTTGGACTGTCACTTTTCTTGAAGCCCTGCCCCAATGTGTTCTGTGATATCTGATCCTTGACTATCTGGTCGCCAGAGACAGCTGTTTATCTAAATCTGTCAAGTCTCATCAGTCACTGCTGAAAACTGTCAGTGAGGGGATTTATCATGTAATCAAATAGTTGGAACTGTTGGAGCAGCAACCGTGTTTTATGGGACAGGAGATAAGTAGATCTATTCATTATCATATTTTACATTTAGGTGGAGAAGCCAGGATGAGAAACATGCATTTCCCCTTTCATGTTTCCTACAGCCTAAGGAAAGGTTCTGGAATGTTCTGCATTCTAATTAATCATGCTTCAGTATTTGCCTACCGCATCAGTGTGCAGAAGCACATCCACCAACATTTAGACAAATCTGCTACTTTCTATTGTATGGCAAAAGGGGTATATCTGGCTGAACAGCGTAATACAATTGTTATATAACACTTTAGTGTGTGGTGTTTGTCTGCGAGACTGAACATGATTGGTATGTATAGGGTTTGTTGTATTTCAATATAAAATAAACTTGATTATACTGCGCTTGTATTAGCAGGATTAGCAATAAAAAGTAATGTCCCTGCAAGCGTACGTTAGTTATTATTTAAATCCCACGATATCACTTATTAAAATAATAATAAATAATATCTTTATTTTTATATAGCGCCTTTCATAATGGACCACCATCACAAAGCGCTTTACAGAGGTAGGCTGTGAACTGTGCATTATATGTAGAGTCACTTACAATAGGACATTGATTTAACATCTCATCCGCAGGATGGAGCACAAGGAGGTTAAGTGACTTGCTCAGGGTCACACAGTGAGTCAGTCAGTGGCAGAGGTGGGATTTGAACCGGTGACTTTCTGGTTACAAGCCCTGGACTTTAACCACTGGACTACTCTGCCTCCGATATCGATACATTCCATTGATAAAAGAACAGCGGTAACTGGGGTCTTGATGCAGAGCTGCTGCAGTCCCCCCCCCCCCCCTCCCTCTTTGTGGCCCTGGAACATCCCTAACCTTGTGAGCAATTTGTACTGGCCAGGGAATAAAGAACTGCAATGCTGCTATGTCTATAACTGTCATCCCTCCCTTGATGAGCAATTAAAGATAAAACAAAAAGATCAAAGGTCAGTGTGCAAAAGCAGCACATTAATTCACCCAGCTAACAATTCCCTGAAGGAATTTATATCGCTTCGATGTCAAATGGACAGGTGGTCTGGTCTTCCAAGCACTTGTATTATAAAGATATTATATAGCATTATAATACATGTCCACATTAATTAAATTATATATGTTGTCCTAATCATATACACTGCATAGCATTCTTACCCTTAAATTGGTATAGAAATGTCCATGATTTATTTCAGTTGATTATTCCAAAAGCTCAAAAGCAATTTGCTCTAAAATATCACATATTTTAATAAGCTGTCTTTACAGTTTGGCTTTCTAAATTAAGGTGGGTCAGTGTTTTTTTTTTTTTAATAAGTTTACACACATACACTCAGAGATGAGATGCCTATTTCACAGGTACAGGATAACACAGCTCACTGGTGTGTATGTTGAGGATACAAATGTTTGTGTATAATTCTCAATGATACGAATACAGACTGATTTTTATAGTAGGAATTAAATTGGTCTTAGGACAAAAAAAATGTATTTTGTTGAGCCCCATTTATCCCTCACCTCTCAATATATGTCACCGTGAACAGAGATAAATGTCTTTCCATGAATACTTGGCACTCAAAAAGATGTAAGAAGTACTACAGCAAGAGTTCACAAAATAGAGCCATTTAATAAACTCAATTTCAGAACCCAGATAATCCAAGCGCTATACTTATCCCTTCTTAAATGGAACAGATTAGGTCCACTCTTCATTGAATTGGGCATCAAAGCAAACGCTGAGGAGCGATGCATTCCTTGGCCAGGTACTTTATTGCCTAATCGTGTATTGCTTGGTAGAGTAAAACCGTTTATGATTATACTGTTCTATGCGATACACTCTCCCCACAATGCAACTGGTACATTTAGATTTATTGTACAACAAAAAAGGGAATATATATATATATATATATATATATATATATATATATATATATATATATATATATATATATATATATATATAATTATTAACTCTCTCCGGGGGAGGGGCTACTACAACTCAATATTGTACAGCATCTTACTGACAGCCCATCACTGCATTCAGATCTTAATATCAGCCCCAGTCTCACTGAGCTCCTTAATTAACAACATTTTTCTTTACTCAACCTCCGTCATTAACCCCTGTGCTCCACATTAGCCCTGTCAAAACCATCACTGTTTCAATGCTGGCTACTTTAGGAGTACCTGACAAGCCTCGAGTTATTCTTTCAGGTGTTCCCACACTCAAAGCCTAGTTCTGTGTGGTGACCTTCCATGCAGTAATAAAACCCATGCTGTGCAATAAACCCACCAGCACACCGCCATTAATTCACATTTGATCTTGGTCTTAACCCCTGTATTGTGCAGTAAACTCTAGAGCAGTCGCGGTATAATATGTGATCTTGTTCATAAAGCCTGTTACTGTGCAATAACTTTAAAAACAGACACACGCCCCTTGTTGTGCAATACCCTGTCCAATGCAGTCACTGTCTGAATCTTGTCATGAGATTACCCTTTGCACTACACAGCTACTTCATTATTGCCTATAACCTATTTACACCTTGATATTAAAACAGTTCACACCAAACTATAAGGCAACTTGTAAAAGTCTTCAATGTTAATCCAGCTGGCTTTACTTCTGTTCTACAGTATTTCTGAAGTGGCTACTGGCTTTAAAAAAACTCAAATCGAGGCAGCACAGGCTGGAACATACATACGTTGTTGTAACACATTACAGTGCAGCCAATTGTTTTACACCTAAATAGCAGTAACGTTTATTAATCTCAAACATTAACTTTGTCCGTCTCCCACTACAATTGCGGAACTATTCAGTATCAATGCTGACAGTCCTAAACACACCATGCAGCACTCAGTCAGTTATCCACTCACACGAGACCCTGGTGATAAACCGCGGTATCATGCAGCAAGGCTCACAAACACTCGGTCATAATCTCAAGAATGGGGCAAAAACAGACAAATCAATCACTCCATGTGCATTTGTTTAGCATTTTAATTTTCCTTAAACACACCCTCCATCAATGATGGCAGGCCCTTTAAATAGTAAATTAAGGTATGGGTATCTCTGCAAAGCAGCTCTTGAAACTCAACTGTATTTCTGAGATAAGTAAGGGATTGAAATAACAGTGCTTGTCTTCATTGACTGGGCATTGTTTGCCTGAAAACTGTTTGTAAAAAATGTCAAAACAAACAAACATGCAGCTGCAAAGGGTCCATTGTCAAAAGTGCAACCAACTGGTGCATATTAAGGTAATATTCTATTTATGTAAATGACAGTTTTAGTGTTGTAGTTATCCAAACATTTACAGACACTCCCAGTTTTAAAAAAGCAGCTTGTTCGACTGGATTTCTCTCTTACTGTTAAGAAAAGGCCAACTTTCATTTGCGTCATTTGAATGGACATGCAGCTATATAAAAGTAACATCAACAAGTCATTAACCAAAACTTTACAGTAGAACAATTTCAAAATAATTCATATTTAGTATAAAACATCAATACATATTAATATATTTAGACCCAGTTACCCATTACATGTATTGTAGCCTATTTGCTGGCTTTCCCACAGTCTCTCTTCCCATCCATCCAGCCCGTTGAATACAGATTGGATATTAACCTGCACCTCAACTGCGGGCTGCCCACCATCTCTATTGATTAGCTCTCCTTGACAGTCCCTTTAACAACCCGTCCACAACAGTTCAAACTGTCCGCCTCAACTTCTCATCGCTCACTTCTACTGTCAATTAGACAGCAAAGGAAAGCAAGCGGTTTCAATAAGCAATGCTATATAATAGAAATTTTACCAACTTCCAAATACAATAGGAGGATTATACAAAACATTTGAAAAAGTGGTGCTAACTTCAGTAGACAAATATCCTACAAAAAATAACACAAATAAGTATTTTAATAAGATACTGTTGATAAATTGTATGTATAGCCCTAATATTTCAAAAGCATGTACCTTCTGTCTGTACACAATCCCTACACTGGTAATAGACACACATTTCTGAGTATTTTTGTATAATCCCTGTCAGACAGATAGGAAAGAGAGTACATTAGGCAGTATTACAAGGCATACCTGGCAGCAGTAAAAACACTTTCTACAGCACAACTCTCCTTTTCTGGATGCAAGGTACTTCCCATTGGTGGATATTTGTCCCTTCTTGCACCATCCCTTCTTGAAGCGCTTGTCCTGCTCCTATAAGCACTGCAAAGATCTGACAGTATATCAACAGAATTGCATTACATGCCCAGTTCACGAATGACTAACCCGGTCTGGATCTGTAAGTATGGGAAGTTTAAATTTCATGTTCCAGGAGTGATTGACTGTATTGCAAGGAAAGACAATTTTCTAATTGATTAGGGTGTAAATTACATCCTTCTCCCAGATTATGGTACCTATTCAGATTCATAACACAAAGAAATCCCTTTTTTTATGCTGTAAATATCAGACATTGTGAAATGCAATTATAGACTACAGAGCAAGGTACATAGTGCATTTATTCTGCAGAGGAACCTGACAAGTTCAGACTAAACCAGACATTAATAAAGAAGCTGGACTCCTTTTCAGATTGATTGTTTTTAATTCAGTCTGAGGCAAGGCTGGAAAGTGATGTCCAGGCTTCCTGTCATAGATTTAGATTCAATCTCTTTGCCTTGACGTCACAAACTCTCTGTAATGAGGTTGGGGGCGGGGTTGCTCTTAAATGTACAATAATGGCTGAAGTAAATAAATGAGTGGGGCTCTACATGCAAAACCTATTATTACGAGCATCGGTGACATGACAGTAGCTTTCTACTTTCAATTTTCAGAAGCGAGTGCTCTTATGGGTCATGTTATGACTTAAAATTCTCTTTGTCCTTCTTGTATTTATAGTAGCACTCTAATCAATGCTTCCCACTTTTCAGAACCTTTTTTTGCTTAAAAACAGGGTTTTCGTGAAACCCTATTTGCATATGTGTGGTGTTTAGAACTTTCCATAAACAGTAAACACCATAATGCCCAGATACTGAATACAAAGGGCTAAACAGTGAGCAGCCACCAAGAGCACTTCCATTTAAAATACAAACCAATGTACAATCCATACTTCCCAGAAAACATATTAATCAAACAAGCTTGGAGAAGATATTTTTCCATATATTCTTCGCATATACCTATTGTCGTTTTTCATCATAATACAGTAACTGGTTCTTCATCATACTGTTGTCTTCACAGATTTCTACTGAAAATCTGGCATTTTACAGTAAAGTGAGTATGTTTATTTTCAATAAACTGTGACACCATTTCAAATTTCAGTTTTGCTTCTTGGGCCTCAAAAGAGCTTGCCTATGTCATATTTAACCCCCTTTTGTTTTGTAATAGCAGGAGCATGGCTTTTTGGATCCTTTGGGGAATGTCAACAAACTGTCAACACTTGATTGCACAGTAGGATACGCAACCAACGGACACATGTAGTATAAAGAGACCAAGGAATTATAATTCAGTGTAAATCTGAACATTTGCAGGATCAGTCTTTTTAATTACATACCTTGTCGACTTCTTTAGATCGGCACCAAACAGTTATAATTATAACATAGGCACATAAAATGTTGTTGTATTTTCTCACACTTCTTTAGAATATTATATCTTGGTTTAAAATTCATTCCATGCCCTAGGTTACTCTGATTAACAATAGTCTCTCCGTTGCATTGCCAGCTGCAAACTACAATATAACAACTGCAGGATGGAACCACACTAAATCCTTGATGGACAATACAGCAGCAGCCGTAGGCAACCCCCGTGGTCATTGCCTTCCACAGACCTGAATTCCAGTTGTAAAGAAGGTAGGTTGAAACAGGAGGATGTGCAATTACTTCTAGTTTTCTTCACCTTAATTCAATAGGTCAGTGGAGTGCAGCACTAATGTGACAGGCAACCCAGCCAACTAAAATAAGTAAATATATAACACCAGAGAAGACAGTATATATCCACATGTTTTTGTGTACTATATAAAATGCCCAAATACAAAAAAATAAAAGAATAGTTAAGTGCATTCCAACTGTCTAGGTGAGTTGAATACCCAGACAGCTTGAAATGTTCCTTATCCAATAGGGCAGTAATAATATCCAATGCTGTTTGATAGTAACTTCATCGTATTGCAATGAAAACGTTTCCCTGGGTGGAAAGTAGCTGTATAACTGTATTGCCAAATGTGTAACTTCTGCATAACACCACTAGATTGTACTTGGTTTGTCTAAGCTCTTTCCACTTAAAATCCATTCATAATTAAGTAAAGTTTCTCTTTTTTTTCGTAATAAAATCGATTTATGAACTACTTTAACACTTCATTAAAATCTATGCACATCTGTTTGACTGACAGACGGATAGATAACTTTGCGCTCATATATATTTTAATAAAATCAGGTACAGATGATTTATTTTGGTAACAAAGCGAAGAAAGTCAATCTGAAAATCTTTAATTAATTTCCTAACTAACCAGTCAGAGGTTCTAAAGCAGAATGCAATTTAAACTAGATATGCTACAAAGGATTAGACAAAGCACCCTCTAAAATAAAAATAAAATAAAAACAATACAAATTGAATACTGAATTGAAGTCTAGTAGATTGAACAAGGATAGTACCAGTATATTTAAAACATAGTAGAAGCATACACATTTTGTAAATATACTTTATGCATTAACCTTGACACTCTGATATAAATATATTTTCTCAAGTCTGATATTGTATTTTTTATTTAACAAACAATTTACTGTAATTTTATAATAAATTATACCTGTGCTTTATTACTATTTTAGAAAACAAGAACCCATTTCAGACGGCCTAAATAATGCAAGATCAACATGCGCTGAGAACACGTGTTGACTGGAGAGTGTGAAGAGGGTAACAGAATGGGCTGATCCCATTAGAAAAATCATAGCAGCAACAATAGGCCATTAGTGCCATTTCCTGTCTCCATTTGGAAATAAAAAGGAAAAACAAGTTTATGTTCAATCCACTGAGACCAATTATCCAAGTGTTAAGTAGTTAATAAATGCCATGTGTCACTTATGCCCACTAAACCTATGAAAATAGGAAAACAGCTCAGCTGAAGTGGCTACTTCTGCAGATGTGACAGCGAAGATGATACTTGTGGAACCCCCTTGGATTACGACAGTAACTATTACAGAAAAGCCGCCAGCAGCTTCCGCCACGTCTGTCATGACAGGAAAAGTAATGTTAGGTTATTATCATAACCCTGGTTCCCTGAAGTAGAAATGTAACCATTACCTAATGGGTGTTTACCGAAACCTGAATATTCTATACCAAAGCCTGTGACACAGTCATGCCAGCCCCCAATGGTATAAATGAACTGCGTGCACAGATCTCAGTTATTTTTCCTTCAAGCTTGCTGCAGTCATGGATGCAGTGACCTTGAAGGTTAACGGTTACATTTCTATTTCAGGGAACCAGGGTTATGATAATAACCTAACATTCCGTTTCAAGTACGAAATGTAACCATTACGTAATGGGAGAGTGTACCAAAGCCGTCGCAAGGGCAAGATTGCAGAATGACTGGAGTGCTACAAGGCTAAGCCGAGAGGCTGCGTTGTGCATTACCATTAGGAACCCCAGTAACAAGTAGTTAGAGCTAAAAATTGAGGGAGAAACTCACGTCTGTGTTTGTGTTGTAAGGGTCGACTCAGAAGTCTAGTTCCAAAGCCAGGGTTTTGATGATCCACACATTCAGTCTGTAGAACCTAGTGAAGGTATGGGGAATAGCCCACACCACTGCATTATACATGTCTTTGACAGATGCACCCTGGAATAAAGCCCATGAAGCTGCCATGCTCCTGGTAGAATGGGCAGTGAGTTTTTCTGAAGGGGGCAAGTTGACTCGCTCATACGCAGTCCTGACTATCTGCTATCCATCTGGACATCCTCTGTTTAGACAGGGCTTGACTACGGATAACTTCGCCCCATAGCAGACAAAAAATTGTTTGGACTGCCTCCAACCTTTCGTCCTGTCAACATAATACGCTAGGGCCTGCACTGGGCGGAAAGGTGGCGGATGGAAAGCCTCCAATTCCAGACTGGTTGTCGGTAAAAAAAAGCAGGATAGTACGGAGCGTAGCTTTTGTCCTGGCTTCTGCAACAATTAAAGCAGGCTTTCGCAATTGAGAATGCCTGCATCTCACTCACCTGCTTGGCAGAGAGGATTGCAAGCAAGAAGGCCTCTTTGAGCGATAAAAAGTTTAGCTCAGCTGAATGCAAGGACTCAAATGGAGGCTTCATGAGTGCATCAAGCACCACGTTAAGCTCCCAGCGAGGAACAATGTACTTCATAAGCCGCGGAGCGCCTTTCAAGTTCCTGTGGAGACAGAGTCAATTTTGACATGGCAAGCCGAAATGACTGCCAGATAGACCTTTAACACTAGAAGCCCCGCGGTAGTCACTTTGGCGGTTTTTGGTTTTAAAATGTAATTTTCTCCAGTCGTGTAACACATATGGGGCTGCGTGTTCATGTACCTTTCTGTCCGCATGTATTAAATATTCTCACAAAGCATGAAATGCGGGAGTGCAGAAATAAAGGAGATATTACATTATACCTAAAAACTCCGGAAGCAGTCACATTGACGGCCACACAAACAATTGTATTGTGATTATACAGAACGGTATTCTACTTTATTATTTTTATTTACTAGTCCGCAGTGTGCTTAGCTGTAATTAGATTAGTCTCTACTCTCTGCCTGAGTGAATGACTGACAGTCTATTGTTTTTCAATCAGCCTTTTCAGCCTGGCTACCGACAGTGGCCTTTTCAGGTGTTTTACAATGTATTTGACCTAGCAGCCATCAACTCCTGGGTACTTTACAAAGAATGTACAGAGAAGAATTTACCAAGGAGAGAATATATTTTACAGTTAGCACAGGAACTTCGCACTACTAATGCTCTGATTCGTTAAAACTTCAAATTAAATGAGTCTGTGTGATTTTCTTGATTAGTAAAGTATGTAAGGTCACTGTATATATCATTTATAAAAACTATGACTCAGTGGTGGTATATATAGAAATGCTGAACGAATTAAATTAAATACAATTTAATGACACATGCTCAGTTCATTTATCATTTAACTTTCTTTCAGTAAGTGGGCAAGTGTGGCTAAATACATTTAAATATTAAGAAATGTAGAGCATTGCAGATTGGTCATACTAATCCAGGTTATAAGTAAAAAAAACACGAGATGGAAATAGGGGACGAGGACTGAAAAAAGCATGAAATATAAGTCTAGAGAGGTTATCATAAGATAATACAATGCCCTGGTTAGATCCCACCAAGAATACTGCATGCAGTTCTGGTCACCTCACTACAAAAAATACATCATTGCACTTGAAAGTACAGAGAAAGGCAAATAGGCTGATCCCAGGACTTAATGACACAATTCAAACCAACTAAACTTCTGTTTCATCATAGCATGGAAATGGTTACTGCAGCTAAATGCAAAATCCTGCAATTTTTTTTTTTTTTGCCTTATTAATTCATCATCAATAGTTAATTAATATTCCATATTTCATTGCCATGCAATTTTCAGCTTGATTAGTGAATACATGCCAAATGAGATAATTAATCCTGTTTTTGTGATACACTCTTCTTTACCACCTGTGGCGGGGGTTATTATACTGGGAGTGAATCATAAATAGTTATTGAAAAATAGCAGCTTCATCCCAATAAAATTCTCAAGTTTATGGAGCAAATTAATTTATTTTCTGTCAGAATGCAGGTCTGTATCAAAAAGGACAGCGCTTTAAGAAAAAGATCATACGCTCAAGGCTTCTTCTGATGTATTTTTTATTACATATTATTTATTTCTTACCATTCAACCCTAAACCAATGAAATACATTTTCTGACTGTGACCAGTTTGGCAAATACAGTTGATGTATGTCTATTGAGATTATGTACTACAAATAAAAGCATTATCCTGAGTTCTGAAAATTTGAAATTGCTATTGACTTTAATGCGCATGAGATTACATGATTATTATTATTTTACTTTGGAGATGAGGGAACAGAATATATATACAAAAAAAATAATAAAATACATTGGGTGATTATGGTGGGAAGAACTCCTGATGATGATGATGATAAAAAAAGAATCAATACAACCAAAATCAAGTGTATTCCTGGAAATATGACTTTATAATAAAGAGAAACAATATAGCCTTTTTAATTAGGCATCCACAACATCAAAAATGTAAATAGGGCAATGCATTGTTGTTGTTGGACAAACCTGTTTGATTACAGAAAGTAATTAGTAATGTGAAGGTCCTGGAATTATCAGATACTTTACTCTTATTTACAAAGAACATAGACTGTTTAAGACATGCATTTTTGACAGGACTGAAATTAATTGGATCTCAACATTCCAGCATGGTTCTGCATAATGATGCACCATGCCTATCTAGATCTAGATTGGTACGACAGAGAACATGGAGACTAGATTAGATTTATTAAAACGAATTATAGAGCTTGAGTAGTGTGGAATATAATAATGCATTTGTTCATCCAGCAAAATAAGAACAGCTTGCCTGCTTTTACAAATAACACTGCTTATTTCCATGGGCAGAATATCAGATGGAAGTCAATTTGCAAGAGGAAAAAAAAAAAAAAAAAACTGGCCCCAACAACATCTGTCAACTATATCTGAAATGCCTGTGAAATATTTTGTACTGTTGAAAATCCGTCAACCTTTATTTTAAATGCAACAGCAATGTGGAAATAACAACAGTAAACCAATTTCTTTTAGATGGCAGGCTGCAGTCAAAAGCATGCTTTCAGTCCAAAGAATCAAGCTGGTAATCTCTCAAAAAACAAAAGCACAGCAAATGTATTTCTTTGAATTTCAACCATGCAAATGTTCCAAGAGTAGGGTCTATAATCTAATTTCTTTGCGTGTAGCTTTTAAATCATTTTGAGTAAACAGAAATATAGCGTTCTCGTCAAATGACAAAGAAAATGTGTGTTCAGGAGTGAGGGGAGCAATTTTGCGACTGAACCAACTCTGTTCTGTTTATTTAAACGATCCTACTGCTCCTGTATGTACACACTTTGGATATACAATGGTGGGGCAAAGTTTTCTTTCCCCAAGAATTTGTAGTTTAAAACTGCAAGTTTTCACACAAGCTGGGACTATAAAGTGCAACAATGAAAAAAAAAAACTAAGCTTAATCAAAATTGATCACTTTAGTCTAGAGAATAAAAAGTTTCTTAGCTTTGTTTACATGAAAATCGTTAACTGAACATTTTTATATAAGTATCTACAAATGCATTACAGTGCAAACTCAGAAAAAGCTCATTAAAACATACCATTCTGCATCAAACAACCCAGCACTTCAATCATTTACTTCCCTATTCCTACCTGGGACCATCATCGAGTCACCTTGAAACCTCATTTTATATTCCTTCAGCTCAGCATCGCTTATCATGGCACAATGCTTTTTACTGGCAGAGTGCTTGCAAACAAGCTTTTTAGTAGCTCCAAATTGGTCAATAATAGGGCTTTTCAGAGTGGCTGTAATTATGATTGTGTCATCTTCCAAACGCCTTCCTGCTGATTACTGTGGTTGCCCGAGACGCTGGGTAGGTGTAAACTGGTAAAAGCCGAGGGACGCCATACAAATTCAAATTAGAGCATATCATCCATCAGGACAGCACACTTGGAGCTGTCAAAATAAAGGATTTCTATTTGTAATTATGATAGCTTCTATAACTGGCCAAAAAGTATAATGCTAGTGCAAACAATGGTGGGAAAACTCCAGTATTTGCTGGTGCAATCAGAGGACGTTTTGTTTACTTCACAGTACAGGGTTTCGGTAACCTGAAAAGAATGCACTTGATTGCAAACTATAGTACAAAATAGTTGATACTTGGGAGACTCAAGTATTGATTGTCTGAAATATAAATAAATTTCAGGTGCAAAATAACCGTTTTGTTTCTTTTGATAAAACCTAAATCCAATAATCTAAACTGCGCAGGCTTCTGATCCAAACATCGTACACCCCCATGGTTAATGTAATTCAATAATGGAAGACAACCATCACTACACAGCTTTTCCACACAAACCTGAAGCCCTACAGTTAGTGCATTTTTTTTCTTTCTAGTATCATTACATGCATGTTATTTCTCATGCTAGTATTGTTTAGATTTTTCGTGGATAAACTGACTATTTTGATGTACTGTGCTGTTCAAATGTATTTCATCACAGGAACTCTATGTAGCTCCAGATTTATTTACGTGCCGTTAATTTTTACAAAAAAGGTACAGGGTTTCTTTTCCAGTACCATTTTAAATGTCTGGATGAAACCAGTACGGGGTACTGTAAAACAAGGTTAAATTGTGCAATGAATAATGCACCTTAAAATCACCACAGGGAGTGTCCCTATATCAACAAACAAATGAAAAGAAAGGAAGGAAGTTAACATACAATCTTACAAAGGTAGCACTCTCAATTGATTTGTTTTGGAAACTGGATGACGTCGTTCACTGGTGGTGATGAAACTTGTTAGTACTAATGAGTGCCTGATGCTTCATTCTGTCGATATCTGTACAGATCACAATTCCACATGCAGCTCGGACCTGTCCAGGACGGGAGGCAGACCACAACACATCCTGATTAATTAGTCTCAAGGGAAAAGCCATCTGCCACCATCAAGGACACACGTGAATGTGTGCAATCTTTTTTTTTTTGGTTTTTATTTTTCAATGGTATGCTCACTTATCTATCAGATTGAAGTTGCTTTTTAGGCTACCCAGTGATGCCACTATGCCCTGTAATTTAGTTTGTGGAACTTGCACCTGCAGGCTGTGTTACAGATACATAACAAGTGAGTGATCTTCCTCCTGGTAGAATTTTACCTAATTTTGGCGAATGTTTTTTATTCTACGGTTTGTGGCATTCCCTATACTGCCTCAAACCATGCACGCAATTAACACATTTCTAACGAGAAGGTGCCAAGGCATCAAACCACCACTGCAAGCAGTCAGTTTAAATGTAATATTTGTATTACAAAAAGGTCACCCACCATTAGCTGGCATTCTGGTTTCACAGAATGAAAAGCATACTTTGATTGCTAAATCACCACTTTTTATTCTAAATTACTATAATTAGTATCATATTCATGAGATCGGAGTCAATCAACAAGGATAGCAAGAGTCTGTTACACCCCCCTCAATGAACCTACTTTCACTTCATTATTTAACAAGCTCCTATTCAATCAAAATAAAGGGTTTTAAACCCCATTCCCCCCTTGCAACTCTAATCACCCCAATGAAAGCACTCAACAACATTTATGATAACAATTGCCATTAACCAGTAATCAGAACAGAAATGATATAGCGCAATGTATCAGAATATAAATAAATTCCGAGTTTGTAGTAAATTAAAAGGATCCAAGAGGGGAGGGGGGGAGGAATCTCAATTATAAAAAAACAGTCATATTTTTTTCTAATTTTCATTGTGACAATGACAACACCTTTTTATTAGCCTCTTAATAAAAACAGGTTAAGACTTGATCCTCAAAACAAAATGTAATATACAGCATGGAGTCTGAATACATTAATTACTGTAAAATGCATTATGTAGCCTTGTCTACATCCATTGTTCAGTTAACATCCTGAATTCTCTTTTCATCTGCTTTATTAATAAGGACCTTGCTCTCCAAGTAACTAACTAACAAAGATATATCAGCATGCCAGCCTCACAAACAGCATCATCTGCTATGCAAATTGCATATGCTGAAAGATGTTTTGTGCCTGTGCTTCCTGGGAGAGGATATTCAATACAACTAGACAGTATATTTATTTATTTATTTATCCCCCCCCCCCCCCCCCCCCAAAGTACTATTGCATTTGAGTAATTTTGCTTGAGTTTAGTTAATACAATCCAAATCGATTCTCATATAATTTCTGACCATAACAAATAATATCATATCATGTCCCCTCTAAATTATGCAAAAATAATCCTCTTTAGTTTTTAAGGTAACCAATGCCACCTTTAAAGGGTGTGACAATACCAAGGTCAAAATACCCATTCAAACACAGAAGAGAACACTCTGTATCAAGGTCTTGTTTGGTTTTGTAACACTTAGAGCTGTATTTAATACTTCACAAATTGTGTGCAAATTGCACTTAGAATTGGAAGCACTGATCTATCTGGCCCAATGTATTTTTAAACGCTTTGTCCAGGAGGAGAATAAATATACTATTGGAGCAATTGTTTACTACAGTATGCGTTTGTCCATAACATCTGTCTGCAACAACGTATTGTACAGTTTAAAATACAAAAGTGTATTAAAAGCATCACTGCTTGTAAATCCTGGCCTATGATTGGTTAAAACCTCAGGAGGAGCAAAAATAGATGGAACTATTGCCCTAACATCCTTACACCACCGGGAAATAGTCTCCCCTCTGACATGTGATTGGTTTACATCACTGTCAGTCCCACCCCTTTTTTTAAGGAACGCCCTCCACTCGTAACAAGAGACAATGGCTTCTTGTACTTTGTTGGTTCCCAGCATCTCAGTGGTCAATTGTGAATATACTGCGTGCAGTAGCTAGAGACTGTCAGGACAGTTAATTGTAGCCTGCCTGGGACTTGCCATATGACCAATAAGTCCAGTTGAATCCACTCACTTGCAATGTAATAATAAATACAATTTTAATTTTAAGTTTGGAGAGTCAGGATGCTTTATATTGCTATAGCACGGAGGTTAACAAGGAATACAGTATTATCGTTTCTTTGTAAATATATGGTATGTGCATGCAGGCCTTTTCTTAAGTATCCATCTGGCCGCACGGCGTGCAGGGGAAGTCATGCAACCAGAGATCGCAAGTTCAAATCCTGGTTGTGCAAGGCAGTCTGTCTTCGCTGAGGACTCTGGGGGAGAGCACTGGCTTTGGTGCTCAGGGGTTGCAGAGGTGGGATCCAGCTTGGACTGTATCTTCTCACTGTTCTGCAGCTAGGCACCGAGTGAACTTGGGGGCAGAGATTTGCTGGGCTGGTCTTTGTCCTCCAGAGAAGGGTAGCCTGCAGACATCCGCTCTCGAGTTCCTGGGTGTAAAAAGACGCCCACTGAGGCTAGGGTCCCTGGGCTGTGTGAGGAATCGCCGCGGTGAAGGAGAAAAATAATAAATTAGGCATTCAAAATTGGGAGAAAAAAAAAAAAAAAAAAAACGGGAGAAAAATAATTTAAGATTCTAAATATACATATATATATATATATATATATTCTATCTGCAGCGTTCTAATAAAAAAAAATCTGTTTCTGTGTTTATTCGCTTCACAGCCATATTGTTTATGGTCAATAAAGCAAATAAGAATAATTGTTGTTTTGGTTTTTATTACAAGACCGGGTTTTTGTACAACAGTTCAAATGTAAGGTTACAGTTTTTCTCACATAGGGGTAAACGTACTACAGGCGTCGTCACAATCGTTGCAAACCACATGCAAACCAGTCGGAAGTCTAGCGTGAAATGCACTAAACAAGCGCAACACTGTTCGCATCATTTTAACGAATGCTTTGCAGCTGCAGTTCTTATTTGCGCTTTAGCCTTAAATGAATATGTAATTCTGGGCGTTCTGCAGAAATGTGTGTTAATTGTCTAGGCTACTAAGTAGAACAAGTTAAAAATAATAATAATTAAAATGAAATAAAAAACCCGAAAATCATTTAGTTTAAATTGAAAATAATCTTTTATTATTCACATTGGTCACCAATGTGTACAATGCAGCAGCATGATTTATTTTGTTACAAGTAGGCTAAAGTACAAAAAAAAGTGCACTACGGATAATATTTAAATTAGTATATTGCGGCTCTCTTCATCAACATATTTTTTCTTAGTATATACGACAAAATGTCATAACAAAAAAGCAAACTGCGTTATATTTGCGCTATGACTGGCCCATCTTAGTACACCTACCCCATAGTGTCTAAATTGGAGAGTATATACACACACACACACACACACACACATATTTTTTATATATATATATATATATATATATATATATACACACACACATATACATAAAGCCTACAGTACACTGTGCTAAAAGCATGGACCTTGAACAATTTGATGGCTTCTGTGGAATTTCAATGTCACCCTCTAATTTCAGCTCTTGTTTGAAAACTGTAACAAATGGCTTTAAAGTTTTGAAGAATTAATTACACAGTTTGCTCCAGCTCACTTCACAATAAATGTAAGTGCTTTCACGGTAGCAATCAGGCCTTCTTGAAGTTCAGTCAGTCCATAGTTCCAGAGCTACTCTACAGTGAGTCCTCTCTGGAAACGACAGTTGTTACTGTAGCCTCCCTGCCTTCTAAAATGGCACAGCTGCAGGTTAATACTGCACACGTTGAGAGGACTGCAACATGTGCATTTAGTCGGGATTAATTCAAGTGGCTCTGTTTCTCAATGTTATTGGTATCTCTCTTGATATCTTTAATCCCAAAATGAGGATGATCAACTCTTTTTACTGACCTCACTGCAAGATCCAGGCTTTATACCCAGCTGCTGTCTACTGATACTGTTCTTAGGTCATACAGTAAACGAGCAACATTTAGAGAAGATCTATAGAAGCCTCTTTAGACCCGGTCAACATTTATCAGAACATTCTTTTACTACAGTATATTAGGAACGGATTTCTGGACCCAACCTGGTACGGTTTTCCATGTTAAGATTGATTGGGAAAGGGACCTCACAAACAGAGGCAAGTAGGTCCGATGGTATTAGTATAATCTAGATCAGCAACCACTGCTTAGAAGCGACCCTTCACAACTGGCAGAGAAAAGTGATCTTAAAAACAGGAGTATGAATCCAGTTTCACCGACAAGTAAGCACACTACTATCTCCACCGACAAATACACATGCAACCAATTTGTCACGGTTATACATACGCTACAGGACCCATGTAATAAAACAAGCGATTGTACTGAACCACCACGTCAGGGATCAGACAAACAGTCACAAGCACGAGAAGGCCTGAGACTGTGCTTACCTGTGTGGCATGTGCTTCAGATGTAACCAGACAGATGAGGCCAGTTGCAGAGTTGGTAATCTTTTCATTTCCACAAGAACATAGCCTTCTTAGAATTGGATTACTAGTAATTACACAAGACCTAAAAGAAACTAAGTAATACTATTAAATGTTGCAATGAGAAACTGGTCAATGTATTGAATGTACATGAAGTTCTGTGAGGATGGCAGAATAACCAAACAAGCCCTCGAAGTGTGCATATTGTTTATTTTTGCAGCCATCCTCATGTGTGAAATAAATACAGCACTATGTCAATGAAGTAATCTGTTTATACATATAACAAGTGCAATGCATGGAAAAGAAAGTGCTGTATGTCAAACCTAAATTAAAACAGAAAAATGCGGGGAATTACTCTGCTTTTTCAGACCAAGTCTCTGCTTAGCAACACCAAGTAGGCTAATTTACAATCTGCCAAGTCATTCTGTCGTTGGAATTGAAATGAATACATTAAAAAAGCATGCTACAATACTGCATTTTTCAACACTTGTCTATATACATGTCTAATTATACCAGAAGTTTATTTTTTAGTAGAAATGCATGAGTTTAAAATTGTAGATAATGCAGTATTGCAGTATCTTGGGGGTGCAATATTATCAGCACAATTCAAGACTGAAATTGGATCACTTCTCAATTTTTTCTCTTTCATCAAAAATCAAGGCCAAAAGAAAACCCATCCAGCTGGCCACCTGAAGCAGCTTGCGTCAGTGAGAAGCACGTCGCACAGAACAGAGGGACTGAGGAGGAAGATGGAATTATGTGAATGTGTTTCTCATTCACTCTGTTGCTATGCCTTGGGGATCTCCCTCACTGTTTTCAACCTTTGGAATGATGTCCTCACAGCAGCTGGTCAGAGACTAGCCCAGACATTAAGCGATCACATCTAAACAACCACTGTTTTAACACATTGTCGTCAAAACACAGTTAGCAAGGCAAGCACAGGGGAGCTCAGGGGAGCCCATAGAGCAAGTACAATACAAATCTATTGTTTTATTTCCTTCATAACATGTGCTCTCACAGGTTCTCGCTTTGATCTACAGCTGGGCTTTAAATTACAAAACAACTATTTAAATATTTATAACATTTCGAATAAAGCCAAAATATTATTCTTATTGCCATTGTGTTTTGGTTTATAAAATTAGTTTAGATGCGATAGGCAGGGGTTACATGCAACTCCATCATTTAAAAAGCTGAAACCGGCACTGCAAGGATACTGTAATGGTTCCCAGATACACCACTGAATTGTGGCAATGGATTCTGGCCATGAGTGCATCCCAGAGGACTAAGTCTATAATCATTAGAGGCAGGTGTCTAATGTCAACCTCTCATGTCACTGTTACACATTAGTGTGCCGTTTTACAAGGATGGCTACATAAGTCAAGATGCACTTTATTCATGGTGGAGAGGAATACATTTGTGCAGTTATTTCCTGAAATATTTCCAATTTAGTCTTCACAAAATCTACATTTATTCAAAATATATTAAAAATAACAAGCAGCTTCCAATGCCTATATCAGTGCGGCAATTGAAGGCTATACAATGCATCCATCGACCGTGAAACAGCTAGAGCTGTAGCCGTGTGACCCCAGGAGGATTGTATCTCAAAAAGAAAATACGGGTGCACTGGGGGGGGACACGGAAGAGGCAGCAGGCCCATCATCAAAAATGGACTGCCTCATCTCACCTATGGGCTAGGGCACTTGCAAAACCACAGTGGCCCTCAAATTGGTGGCAAAAGCTCTGCTAACAGCGAGAGCTTAACCGCAGGGGATGTGCTGTCTGACTCCATCTCGTCAGAGGAGAATGCCAGCTCCTGATCACCCCTATCATCCTGCTGCCAATCTGTGCTTGTAGCCCCAACGGGGCAGGGAGTGCCGCACGCTCACCAGCTCTGCAAGCACCGTTCCTTGATGGAAAACAGCTGCCCAGAGTTTCTCCAGCTGTTCTGAGTCTGCCGATCTTTTGGATCGATGACTCTTTCTCTTCCTTGGAGAAGGAGAGGCAGAGGAGGATGAAGGCGGCTGTGAAGACGGCTTCCTACGTGGGCCTACTCTCCCTTGACACAGAGCTAAGTGGAGAGGACACAGCCACCTCTCTGGCAGAGGGTGATGGGGAATTGCGCTGCTCTGGTGCAATGGACACAAGCGCTCTGTAGAGCTGCGAGACGCACGTTTCTCCAGCGTGCGCTTAGAAAAACGTGCACAAAACTTGAATAAACTGTGGTCAGTGAGTGCCTCTGGCATGCTCTGGCCCCAGGCAGGAAGAGCACTTGCTATGGCACCATGTTGCAGACAGCCTGCGCGTAGTCTGTATAAAAACACCACACACACACAAAAAAGAGAAACAACTCTCAACAAAACAGTAATTTAACAGTTACATAAATAATCTAAAATGTCTTGTAATTTTTGCCAAAGCGAGAATAAAGAACTCCAGCCAGAGCTATTGCAGCCTGAGGGGAAAGCACAAAGTCAGATGACTTTAGGTGCTGGCTTCATGTGAGGCACAAGGTCGCAGAGGGATGTAACAAGCAACAGGCTGTAGTGCACAATATATACGTAATTAGTAAAAACTATTACAGCGTTAATTTAATATTGCATAAATTAAGCGAAAACAGAATAAATGCAAAATATATAGTAGATAGAAGTAACAAGTACTTATCTGAACAAGGCTCTCTGTCAGATCAGTCTTGAAAGGAGCAGCTTTGGTATATCTTATTCAGGTTTCTGGGTCATTAGGAGGTAAATAACCAATAAGATAATGGTTACATTTCATACTTGAAAGGGAACACACTACCAACTGTAATTAAGAAAGATAATGCCAGTGAAGGCACCCGCAGAATGATTGGATTTACTTTGACGATTCAGCTATTTCCATTAAAAGATTTAAACACCCCAGTCCAAGTAAATATCTCATCCTGCTGACAGGGACACATCAACTGCTTTGAGCAATTTCCATGAATCTCTTACTTAAAGCGATAATTATTCTCTGTGAAATATAGTCTCTTGATTTTAAATATAAATTTCTAATAGTTCACTCCCAAATCATTGCCTGTTACTTAAGTCTTCTTGATGGAACTAAAATAATTATGCTCTTTTATATTCAAGACTAAAACTTAGCAGCTAAAGTTATTTGAGCCATACAGCTCTGGTTAATTGCATTGCTGATTAAGTAATTCAAACTTTCCAATGATACCCATTCCCTACGGTCGCATGCAATCCATTCAGTCGATGCACTTATTTTTTCTTAAAGGCCTATAAATGGTAAGGAAGTGATGAATGTCTTGTTTGGGTTTGTTGTGAGAACAGGCTAAATTGTTCTTGCTCCCTATTCACAGTAAAATAGATGATGTCTGAAACCAAGATGCATGAAAATAGGTAATAAAAAAACAGATATGTAATCACTCCGCAGGGTCTGATAAAAGTATTTATTTATATTTCTGCATCTCTCACTTTTTTTGGTCCTTCCTACTGTATAGGGAAAATGCTATGTTTTAGTTCAGCTCTAATTGCAACTGAGTGATAAATACTGAGAGCTAATTTACAAGCATTCAACCTCAACCACATAAAACATCCACGCTTCCTAGTTTGGGAGAGGCAACATGAAACTGCCTCTCAGCATGCTGTAAACCCTCTCTGTTAAGCAGATGATCTGATAAGGGATTAATGCTCAGCACATGAAAACAGCAAAGACCACGGATGTATCCAATTGAGCTCCAGGTCTAGCACGAATGCAAATGCATTAATTTAATTTGAGTTTCAGAGTTCCTTTTAAGATTTGTATTGCTTTGATTCTTTGGGTTACATTTTTTTCCCCAGAACAAGATGAAAAAGTTTGAATGGGATCAACAGATGATAACGACAGGGGGTATCAGTAACTGCAATCCAACAGCAGCTAATTAATAAATCACACCCAATAAAAAACGAGAGGGGACACTCCCCTCTGGGGGCTGGTTCTTTTTATCCTTCCATGGATTGGTACTCTGACTTTCAATAGTTAAATAATTGGTTATGGTTTTAATATAGTCTTTTTGATGAACATACTCTGGTGCACTAAACTATCGAGGTGTTGTATTATATTATATGCACTGTAAAGCAATGCATGTTAAAAACAAATGTTTCATTTGAGGTTGAAACAAAAACCTGGACTGTTGGGTGTACTTGATGACCAGATTGGAAAACCACTGCAGTAGCTGATACCCACAGTACTGTACTTCAACACAAGGCTCACAGTGAATTCATGAGAAAAGGACAAAAAAATCCTGCCTGCACACTGCTGACGTTAATGACCCAACATCAACTTTCATAACGGGCATCCCGTATCATGCAAGGCCCAAAGCACGGCACATAGAGCACGTACCTAAATAAATAAATAAAATGTACCATTATAGAATATGTTTATTTATTTTAATAGAAACATAAAAGTCTGCATTTCCAGTGTCAGAACATTCTTTATAGGCAAGCATGTCAACAGCAATTACAATTTTTGAAAAGTTATTAGGTACAGAAAATGGCACTGCTGCTGAGTGAAAGAAAAGGAAAAAAAAATCAAAAAGATCAGAATGTGGTCAAAAGGCCAGTATAAAAGCACTGCTTAGAAATACCATTTCTCACGTGGCTTCAAATCAAGATCAATAAACCTGCCATTGATTTTTTTTTTCCCTTTCCTCCTGCTCCATCACTGCTATGAAAGAAAAAAAAAAACACTGCTATGAACATTTTATTAAAATGAAAAAGCCCTCCGTGGTCTTCATATTACACTGCCGAACAAGGAGTGGAGACCGTTCAAGGAAATGAATGATGGTTAGTACATATAAAGTAGTTTGGTTCTAAGTGGGGTACTACCTAGAGACCATTCTATTCAATAAAAGAATGACCATTTTTCTCTACGTATCATTAGAATTCAGATCAGAGCTCCTGTTTTGGTTATAGCCAATTAAATAATTATATAAATCATACTGGTTTTGCACCGCCATTTGTGTACCTATATATAAACACATGATTTAGGGGGTCAAAGCAAAACATGTCAGTCATTATGGAAAGTCAGCTGGAAAGAAGCATTTGAAGTGGTGCTACTTAGGAAAAGCTACCCAATGCCAAAAATAAATCCAGCGACCAGCATATTGTTTTCCAACCTTGTTAACCAAAATTAAGTAGATAAGAAAAGTATGGCACTGTTTCAGTTCACGTCTTTGTGAGTGCTGTATGCAAGGGATATTTTAATTATCGGTTTCTTCACATTATGAGTAGATCTTGTGACAATTTGTCCATAACTTCTAAACACTCACAGATTATAGGGCCAACCTATAAATCATTCAGACAGACTTGGGATAATGCATTTACAAGTGTAAATAATTCAACACATCCACCTATATTGTTCCATTGTGACAACATTGATAACTATTACAAGTAAGTCTAACCGGGTCGAGAGCTGCAAGATACATACTGTAAAACATGAAATATGTGCGAGCAAGACATTTTAATATTAGCATTGTTGTGCAGTGCAGCAGTTGTTAGGCAGTCTCTTGATGGCAGCAAAATACACATCAAGGGATAGAATATTGCAGAGCCTACAAAGTTTGTGTATTTTTTATTGTACTGTATTAACTTAATTAATTAATGTAACACACTGGTGTTTTTCCATTATTTCTGTTTATACTGTATGTATTATACTTGTATTGTAACACTTGAATGTATTTGTATTTGCTTGCGATTGTAAGTCGCCCTGGATAAGGGCGTCTGCTAAGAAATAAATAATAATAATAATAATATTATGCACTTTAAATAAAATATATTCAGTTTGGAGCAAAATACAATAGCTGACCTGATTTCATCAAAAACACCACAGGCACATTTTTGTAAGGGTTCTTTTTGACAAGCTCTTTAAGACCTGACTGCTGCGTGTATTAAATACTGGAGAGCTGTGTGGATGACAAATGCTGCGGTTTGGCCACTTCAGTCTTATAATATACTTGTGCCAATTTCTGAGCATATTGAGGACACAGCCCTCCAACCCTTTGGTTGGACAACCTGCTTCTCACTGCAAATTGGGGATAGAAATACACAAGAATTAAAATGAAGAAAATGTTAGGTTTGATAGATGAAAATGTTTTTCTTCCATCTTTCAGCAATTTTGAATATTGCTTTCTGTGAACAGATACTAATTTAAAATTCATTATATAGATATATATATTGTTTGTGTTTATTTTAGAACAGGGTACCCCTCCGCCCGTGTCTAATTTGTATTGCGATTCATTTATTATATAAATGACGGCAAAAAGCTGTGCATTTTGTTAATTGTTTATTTTAAAAACCTCAGGCAGAAGGTGGAGATCTCTCGATTTAATTAATTGTCACTAAATGGGAGATGGTCACCAGTATAAAAGCCTACAGTTTTCTGCGCTCTGGGTGGGGAGTTCGGAGGAGAGAAGAGACAAGGGAGTCTGGAAAAAAGATAAGGATCAGGGAAGGCAATTGCTCAGTTTGACCTTAGTGTTCTTTTGTGTTTGTGATTTGTTTTTGTGAGCAAGTGTTTTTGTGAAACCTTTTTATTTGTCTAAAAAATAAAAAAATAGCGCCGCAGTGCGTGCTTTGCACCCGAGTACTGCCTGTGTGTTTGCAGTTCTGGCCTGACGCCACCACTCAGCCTGTCCTGCCACACTGACAAAGAATGGTTGAAACATTTCTGTTATTATCCCCATCTGTGACCTAATCAATAGGATCTGCTTTCCTTTCTTGTCTGGATGCTACTCAAACCCAAAATCACAGACATTTTGTACGATGCTCCTTAACCTAGCAAGGCAACACAAAGCTTCTACTTTGGTCAGAGGCTTGGATGCTGGAGACATGTACATTCCAGAGCCAACGTAGATCTTTGTGTGAGCTGTTTAGTTATATGTCTGGGTGGCAAAACGTTCCCTTTCTCCTCAAAAGCCCATTCCATCATTGCTACAACAATTGGGATTTATAAGCACAGCCGTGGGGACCAACACTGAATACAATAAAGAGTGACTGCACTAAACGGTGACACTTCCTGATGAACTGTTGACATTTCCTCATTGTGCAGCGTCTTTGACATTTATGAGGATCAGAAGCTCCAAGATGATTTAGAAACTCGGATTATCCTTGTTCTTCAATAAAACGCACAAGCACAAGTGTTCCTTTTTCAAATGATACTGTCTCAAGCTGCCTAGTGGCTTTTTAAATTATATCCGATGGTGACATCGCAGCCCAGTATGAAAAGGGTGAAACAATATATAATTTGTAAGTCTTTCAGATGCTGGGCTTTAGCTGAAAGAGAACCATTTGCACTTATTTCTAGATAAACACATGGGGGAGACACTGCACAGTTGGTTAGAGAGTTTATTTGAATTCACGGTCAATATGGTTTAAACAATCTTTACTAAAAGAGATGAATAAAAATCCATGCACTTTGATAGAGGATACAGATAGGTATATTCTGTCTAAGTCACAGTTTCTAGTGCAGTCACTAGTGTAAGTCACCTCAGCACTTACTCATCACCAAGTGCATTCTACAATTCCATGAAAAAAAAGATTGTAAAGTTAGATGGTGCTTTTTAGCATCTTCACTGCTTGTGATGCAGCGGTTGAAACAGGTCCTCCAGGAACCCCTCTTCTGTCCTGCTTTACTGTCAACACAAAGGACAGCTCTGAACTCAAAGCTGACATGTCCAATAACACTTTGTCTATAAGTGAGTACTGGATATTGTTCATGGGTTTTAAAAGACCTGACATGCATCTGTAGTTTAGTGTTTAACATCGGTCTCAAGATACAAGTTAGGATTCTTTAAGTTGCAACTTGATTCCTAATGGACAGGAATTCATAAACAAAAGATCCATGACACATTTGGCAACTGACTCCAAAGGGACCTTCTGTTTGATTAAACACCAGCTACTCGGGAGATGACTGTGCTAAAGATTGAAGAAGTATAGAGGAGTGATAAAACCCCTACCCTATGAATGGAAATAAAACTCCCCTTACATTTCAAACATTATGCAATTTGCACAGGAGAAAAGTAGGCTCAAACTCCAAGGCAGTGAGAGTCTTATGCTCGATTCACATACAAAAGTCTTTTCAAAAGGACGCTGTGAATGGAGTACTGCTCTTGCTACCCCAAAACCATCCCAATGTGATCGAAAAAAGAGTAATGGAAATCCAGCGTTCTATTCATCCTTGCAAAGCACTTCTGCAGAGCAGCCCCTGTAAGCTAAAGTGAACACAGATAGATTCCCAGCCACTATCATGATTATTTGTTTTTGCTTGACAGAGGACAGCATCCCCCAAAAAGATATATCTTTTTAAACCTGCAGGATCAATAGTGTAATCCACAAAAGTCAAAAAGCATTCCCTCATTCATGACGAGCAGATCTAAAGCTAGCGATAAAGGAAAGTCAACATTCCTTTTTTCCTTCTTTTTGCAGGCATTAAGCCAAGTTCATTATGCACGACTGCTCAAGGAAAGAACATCCAGCCATAACTTTATTGTGTTACCCGGTGCATCTAAGGGAGAGGGAACTTAGAGGGGATGGCAAGATGTCATGGTATACCGGTTTTATGGTAAACTGTGGTATAAACTTGCACGGTTTTGAAACCACAACCAATTTTCTATGCCATGATTACCGAGTTCACACGGTTGAAGGTGATATGGGAGCGGTTTTTTATTCACCGTTTGTCCATCGGTGAGCCACTGTGTTCATTAGAATTAACTAATCAACACAGACATCTAAAGTTCTGAAAACTGCCATGAGATTATTCGAGTAGGCTATTAAATAAGTGACGTCATATTTAATATAAACCGCCCAACTAAACAATGATCGCTAGCAAACGTGATTGTCAATAAATGAAATTTTAGTGTATTTCTTTAAATAGCCATTTAAAAACAGATTACAAAAAAAATGACATTATACTGCAGTATGACAATAACCGTGGTATATTCTTTGACGGTTACCATACCGTCAATTTGATACTGTGACATCCCAAGTGGCAACTATATTAGAATTGACAATTAATTTCCCTCAGGGCAGCTATATCTGCAGGACAATATCTGGCCTTGATAACTATGCTTAATATGCTTTACAATGACCACCGAGTAAGAGGAGTTTTTAAAGCCAGCACTCATTTAGAAATACACATTGGAGGAGTGACAGCCATTTGATGTTCCAAATGTGACAGTAAATCTGTAACATAGGGCATCCAGATCTAGACATGCCTGAAAGCAGCTAAACATCATGCTATGTATGCAGCACTGGCACAGTACCATCCAGCATGTCCCAGTGACTAAGGGGATAAAAACATTGCCTTCACAAAACCGACAAGTTTGCAAGGATCATGCTCTGCAAACACTGCAGCTCGATAATGTAGAATGTAGGATCCACAAAATCTAAAGCTGGTAGATTGCTTCTTTACTTTAAGGTTAGTGGCGAGCGCAGAATGTGAATTTGATTTGCTTTAAAAACAGCGTATTACTCCTTTGTAGTCCCACTACTGGAAAATACATCACATCTACTAGTTTCCTGTCCTGCACACAAAACAGACACCATAGGCTCAATTCAGAAAATGCATAGGAGTTAATCTAATCTAAATATACTTCACAGCTCTGTTTAAGTAATACGTGCATTACCTAAGTTAATCACAACGTCTTTGTAATGTTACAGATGAAATCAACAACTCAACTCATTTTCCATGTAATGCTCATGGGTCACATTACTATGTATTAGCAATTCACTTACAGGCAACAGAGCAATACTTATGGACAGCAAACTTCTAAAAAAAAAGTTAAAACTTAAATTAATGAATAGAATTAAAAAAATTATGCTGGCTTTCTTATTTTTTACTATAAAAAGCTGATTAAAAAAAAACACCCAACTGATACATTGTTGGGACAGTGTCTTCAACAAATGGTTGGCTATCGTCGCTATTTTAGCATGTCCCCTATATTTGCACGTGGATAATTGAAAAATTTGACAAGCTTTAATTCAATGTGTTCTAAGCTCAGTAATAGTGTTAATCTTACTGCTGTTTGATGAGTAATTTAATTAAGCAGCCTCTGTAATCAGTTAATATCCTCAATTAGTACAATCACTGAATAGACAGAGACTCTCAGTGGGAAATTGGACAATCACAAACATCTAACAAATGTTTCTCAGACAGGATCTGTTTTAATTTAAAAAGATGATAAAACACACACATACCACGGTACTGACAACTCCAGATGGCGGACTTCCTTTTGACAAAACCTTGAAATGCAAAGACTCTGTCGAGATTGGATTTAATCCTTTCAGTGGCCTTTGACGAGAGGTCTTGTCATTTTAGCGCCTCTCAATGTACCAAATCATCTCTATTACAGTGTGCTGGTTATTTGTATATACTTATTTGTAAGTGATTGACAGCACTGTTTCTGAAAGTAAAGATGTGGTCAAAAGCTCTAGCTGCTACAGGTTCCTGATTTCCTGGCCAAACTCGACTGTGGCACGCACAGAATGGGAGGTAGCAGTTAAAATTTAGCTTGGCAGCAAAAGTTACATTTATTTACTCTATAAAGTCTGTGTGCCACCAACCCTCCAAGTACTGAGCAGTTTCAAATTACATTTGCTTTCTACTACTGCACCTTAAAATTTGTATGATGTTTGCAAAAAAAAAAAAACAACTGAGTGGTTCTTTATGCAATTACTATTATATACACACAGTGCCTTGCAAAAGTATTCAGACCCCTGACCAATTCTCTCATATTACTGAATTACAAATGGTACATTGAAATTTCGTTCTGTTTGATATTTTATTTTAAAACACTGAAACTCAAAATCAATTATTGTAAGGTGACATTGGTTTTATGTTGGGAAATATTTTTAAGAAAAATAAAAAACTGAAATATCTTGCTTGCACAAGTATTCAACCCCTGTGCTGTGGAAGCTCCCAGTTTACACCGATGAAAGAAATTGCCCTAACGAGGACACAATTACCTTACCATTGGCCTCCACCTGTGAACCATTAAAGTTGCTGTCACATTTTCTGCATAAAAACCCCACTGTTGAAGGATCATTGGTCAGGCTGTGAATCTGAAGGAAAATGAAGACCAAAGAGCATTCTACAGAAGTTAGAGATAAAGTAATACAAATGCATAGATTAGGGAAAGGGTACAAAATAATATCCAAGTGTTTGGATATCCCAGTGAGCACAGTTGGATCAATAATCAGGAAGTGGAAGCTGCATCACACCACCCAGGTACTGCCAAGAAAAGGCCGTCCCTCAAAACTCAGCGCTCAAACAAGAAGGAGACTTGTGAGAGAAGCCACAGAGAGGCCAACAATCACTTTGAAGGAGCTACAGGGTTCAGTGGCTGGGAGTGGAGTAATGGTGCACCAGTCAACCATATCAAGAGCTCTGCATAACACTGGCCTGTATCAGAGGGTGGCAAGAAAGAAGCCGTGACCCAGCTGCGATGTGGGAAAAGGTTTTGTGGTCAGATGAGACCAAGATAGAGCTTTTTGGCCAAAACTCAAAACGCTATGTGTGGCGCAAACCTAACACTGCCTATGCCTCAGGACACACCATCCCTACAGTGAAGTATGGTGGTGGCAGCATCATGCTGTGGGGATGCTTCTCATCAGCAGGGACTGGGCATCTTGTTAAAATTGAAGGAAGAATAGATGGAGCAAAATACAGGGAAATACTGCAAGAGAACCTGCTTCAGTCCGCTAAAAAACTGAAGCTTGGGAGGAAATTCACCTTTCAGCAGGACAAAGATCCCACGCACAAGGCCAAAGCAATATTGGAATGGCTCAAGAACAAAAAGGTGAATGTCCTACAGTGGCCCAGTCAAAGTCCTGATCTCAATCCCATTGAGAATCTGTGGCACTATTTGAAAATTGCGGTCCACAAGCGTCGTCCAACCAACCTGAACAACCTGGAGCAAATCTGCCAAGAAGGGGCCAAAATCACTCCGACACTGTGTGCAAAGCTGGTACACACTTACCCCAAAAGACTTAAAGCTGTTATTGCAGCGAAAGGTGGCTCTACCAAATATTAATGTGTGGGGGTTGAATCCTTATGCAAGCAAGATATTTCAGTTTTTTTATTTTTCTTAAAAATATTTCCCAACATAAAACCAAAGTCACCTTACAATAATTGATTGAGTTTCAGTGTTTTAAAATAAAATATCAAATAGAACGAAATTTCAATGTACCATTTGTAATTCAGTAATATGAGAGAATTGGGCAGGGGTCTGAATACTTTTGCAAGGCACTGTGCGCATATATATATATATATATATATATATATATATATATATATATATATATAGCTTTTTGTGTCCATTTAAAAAAAAAAAAACTTTCATATGCCTTCAATTTTGTACACTGCAGTTTTATATATATGTATTTTATATATATATATATATTTACACATGTCCTTTGCACATCCGATACACACTAAAAGGGCAATCCCAAAGGGTCTAGGAATAAGAATACGAAGAATATGCTCAAAAGAAAGTTACTACGTAAAACAAAGAACTGTATTAAAAACAAATCTTAAAAAAGAGGATACAAAAGAAAGAATTATAGAGATGGAGTTAAGAAAAGTCGATAAACTAAAAAGAGATGATCTACTAGATTATAAAAATAGAGATAAAAAGGTCAAAAGAGTCCCATTAATAATGACTTACTCTAAACTTTTGCCCAATATTTCTAAAATAGTTTGGAAACACTTGCGGATTCTACATAATTCAGAAAAATTAAAAAAAGTATTTAAGGCCCCAGTTGTAGCATTCAAAAGAGAAGCTAATTTAGGTGATATTTTAGTTCACAGTAAACATAAAAGAATAATTGACAAAATAGGTTCTACGAACATGTGCACTAGTAGATGTAAAGTGTGTAAATACACAGACAAAAGTAAAAATATAATTAAACATAAGAACACCACATATCCACTAAAAACTAATACCTACTGTAAAAATAGCAATGTTGTTTATGGAATAGCCTGTGAAAAATGTGATGAAATCAAGTATGTTGGAGAGACTGGAACTACTTTATATAAAAGAATTCAGAACCACCTTTCATTAATTAGAAATAAAAAAATGAATGAACCAATAGTACAGCACTTCACCAGTCAGGGACATCACATAAATGATGTTTGTAGTTTGTAGTATCAGAACAGCTCAAATTAGACAATGCGACATATAGAAGAATAAAAGAAAGTAAATGGATAAATAGACTGAACACGATTATGCCAGCGGGACTCAACAGAAAAGAATGAACTAATTAACTTCAATAAATATATAACATTTAAATAAATAAACAAAATTCATTCAAAAGTTGTACATACTGATGCGCTGGGGAGGCCAAATCTAGACTGATCCTCAGAGCCAGCATTGCATGATATAATAAAAATGTAAGTTTATATAAAGTAGTGTTAATTAGAATTAATACAGATTCAAAGATAGAAGTAAAAATGATGTCACAATATATAGAACACCATTACATCATGTAAGAATAAATCATGGATTTGAATGTAAACAATAACAAATAGTTGTCATGCCTTACCAGGTAACCTGGCGTGGAGCAACCTCCACACCTCACCCTCTCTTAACTGGAGTCCCCCAAGGGTCAGTCTTGGGTCCTCTCCTGTTCTCTCTCTACACCCGCTCCCTGGGCCCCCTCATCGCATCCTATGGTTTCTCATACCATTTCTATGCTGATGATGCTCAGATTTTCCTCTCCTTCCCCACCTCTGACTCCACCATCTCCTCCCGTATCTCTACCTGTCTGTCTGCTATTTCCTCCTGGATGCACTCGCATCACCTCAAACTCAACCTCTCTAAATCTGACCTCCTTTTCTTTCCCTCCTCCTCCCCCTCCTCTGATCTCTCCATCTCTGTTCCTCTGGAATCTACCACACTCTCTCCCTCTTCCTCAGCTAAGAACCTTGGAGTCACCCTGGACCCCTGCCTCTCTTATTCCCAGCACATCTCCACTCTGGCACGCACTTGCCGATTCTTCCTGAGCAACATCCGAAGAATCCGACCCTTCCTCACCAACTATGCTACCCAGCTCCTGGTCCAGGCCCTGGTACTCTCCCGCCTAGACTACTGCAACTCCCTCCTGGCTGGCCTCCCTGCGTCCGCCACCCGACCGCTCCAGCTCATCCAGAACTCTGCTGCCCGCCTAGTGTTCTCTCTGCCTCGCTTCGCCCACGCTACTCCACTACTCCGCTCGCTCCACTGGCTCCCGATCACCGCTCGCATCCAGTTCAAGACTCTTGTACTAGCCTACAGATGCCTTGACCAGTCTGCACCCAGCTACCTCCAGACCCTCATCTCTCCCTACACCCCCACTCGACCTCTCCGCTCCGCCTGCACTAGAAGACTAGCTCTACCACCGCTACGCTCCCCTGCCTCCAAAGCCCGCTCCTTCTCCACCCTTGCTCCGCAGTGGTGGAATGACCTTCCTACAGATGTCAGGACTGCCCAGTCCCTGACCACATTCCGGCGCCTCCTTAAGACTCACCTCTTCAAAGAGCACCTGTAGAACTCCTCTGTTTGTATCCTGGGACACTATCACCCTTCATGTAAATGTGCTTTATTTTGCTCTTATCAGCCCCTATTTTACTGCATTTAATCCTGTACTTCAGAATACTGTAATCTGCCAAGTTTTTAACCTGTAGTACTTTGTATTTAATCACATCCTGATGTAACTATCACTATTTAATCATATCCTGATGTAACTATCACTATTACCTGCTGTATTATTGAATTGTGGTTTGTCAAACTTGTACTTTACTTGTTTTATTGTATTTCTTGCTCTTATTGTATTACTTGTATTGTAACGCTTGAAATGTTTTTGCTTACGATTGTAAGTCGCCCTGGATAAGGGCGTCTGCTAAGAAATAAATAATAATAATAATAATAATAATGCCGTCAAAAACCTATAAATACCTCCAATGTTTTGATTCAAACACAGGCTCCCTTGAGAAAGATATGTACAACATATCGAAACATTGGGCAGCTGACTCTGAGCTAATATTTATATTTTTTATATTTATAGTTTTTTTTTTTTAAATATATCTATAATCTAATATTTATCTTGAAATAGTTTCACACAAATTAAGTTTTTACTCAAGAGCCATACCTTTGTCAAGGGAAAGTGTTTGAAAACAATCAGTGGAGGTACTTATAGGCTTTGGATGTCATGGCAACTACACTCATTTATTTCTATTTAAATCTATTAATGTGATAGTGATGTCATTCACCACATACTGTAGATGTAATGATCTACTATTCCTTTCTATTTAAACCTTTAGAAATCCTGGTACTGAGTTTATTTATCCATTTATTTTCTTTTAGTCTTCTATATTGTACATTGTCTAGTTTTTCTAAAACTATGAATTTGAGGTCATTCATTTTATGCTTGTTCTTTGTAAAGTTCATATTTTATTTTTATTTATTTATTTAATTTGATTGGACTATGCATTTAAAGTTACTTTTGTAACTGTGTAATGTTACCTGTGTGATGCAGTCTAGATCAGCCAAAGTGTTTTAATGTACAGTAGTGATTGCTAGAAAAGCTAAAGGAAACTTGATAGCAAAGTGGCAGATCACTAGATGGCGCTGCTTCTTACTTCTATAAAAAAGAGACTGGCTGATCTAGCCTAGGTTACATATCTATGGCAGGAAACTAGAACCAAAGATCACCTCCTGAACTCAAGTAAAATAGACCACACAGGAAAGCACCCTGACATTAGTTTATATGTTTGTTTGCAAAATATTTCTTTCTATTTGCTAATTATAGAGACATAATCTTGCTAGGTAATAACACATTATATCCTCCAGCAATGCCCTGTTGTGAAACTAATACATAATACAAGAGTTCAATATTCCAAATAGAGAACGAACAAAAACAAATGCCGATTGATTTTTTCAGACATTCTCTTATACCTGTCTGCTTTACAGTTCAATAGGGATCAATACAGCTGGAGGGGTAATGGGCACATTGTTTTTATAAATGCACAGATCATTACTTTTATCATGCAAGAGGAAACTACATTTTATGTCAAGAAATCATCAAAAAGTACCTTGCATTATGGGGATCATATACAGTAAAACAGTACTGAAATAAGAAAACACCCAGGAGTTTGTTATGAGAGTCTATATAATTAATGTAATACTGGATATACTAGAGGGCTGGTGCAGACAAAGAGAACATTTATGTACTGTGATCTTTCAGAACTAGAATTGTGGTCTATCCTCCCAGTTTGGTTGGTCAATACATACAGAACCCCATTATGTTACAGGGTTTAAAACCCCTGATAGTTGTAGTTCATTTGTTGATTTGTTGTAGATTTGTTGTAGTTCATGCACATGCAAATAAGGGGAATAGCTAACAGTACTAGGGTCACACTGTCAATGAAATGCTTCATCTCAGCATGCTAGTTTATTATGTGCAATGAATACGCCATCTTGATAGAGGTACTACATTCTATATTAAAGTCATTCATACTATTATTCAATGATAATGTATAATCTACTCCAAGCATACAATACAATACAAGTGTTAAGTCTTTAAAACGTACAGTATATTTGCATGCATTTACATGTTTTTATTTATACTGGTTTACTTACCAATATACTTTGTAACAACTTTACCTAATCAATTAACAAATCTGTATACTTTCTTTTATAAGTTATACTCAATTCATACCACCTTTTTTGGATGCAAGAAAATCCCATTCTTGATTGCCACCTGCCTGTCTGCACCAGAGGGGGTGATTGTCATGGGGGCCGGGGTGATTGTCATGGGGGACGGGGGTGTACAATATTGTTTGATCATCTATTTAAATCCTTTTGCACTTATTTTTATGAAGACTGTCAACATAAAAATTCTGTGATTTGTGTATGAAATGTTTCTTTTTTCTGGAAACTATTTATAAATATGTTACAATAAAGGAATTTTGCAACAAAAAAAACATTGATCTATCTATCTATCTATCTATCTATCTATCTATCTATCAAAAGGTATGAATTCCAGGCTCTGATAAATGTGCAATATGATTCCAACGGTTTCTGTGCTTTTCACCCAACATACATAAGATGTTGGATGAATACAGAAACACACTGTGCCCCTTACGGGCATGTTTTGAACAATTTGACTGGAAGCATATGGAACACCTACCTGCTAGTGCTCTCTCCAACAACTAGGGGGTCAGCTAAAGTGGATAAAGCCATCACTATCCATTATTAGGTATATCTGCCTCTGGGAAATAACCCATTAAGTTTACTGCAAATTAGCAGCCCTGTTATTACTTTGGATAGTAAGATGACTGATTTTACGGTTGATAAATCATCTGGCAAATTAACCTACACTATTAATTAAGTACAGAAATAGTTGCATCTTGGTTACATTTCTTAATTAGGCACTCAATGACAGAATTTTAAAATCCAACTTAAATGTATCACTATTACAGTAAAAAAGCAAAAAACAAATGTCCCTTGGCAAGGGAATACTAGTAATTCACAATTTTAATTAAAAGCCTGAAAATAAAACCAGTAACCAATTGCATGATCATGTAAGAGGTTTTTTTTTGTCCTGCTTGTCCACAAAGGCAGATTTTTTTTTTATCGTGTGCCTTTTGATATTTTCTGTGGATAACATTATACATACAGTGCCTATAGAAAGTCTACACCCCTTTGACCTTTTTTCACATTTTGTTGTGGCAGTGCCTCAGAGTTTCATGCATTTAAATGAGGATTTTTTTTTTTACTTAGCTACACACCATACTCCACACTATTAAGGGGAAAAAAGTTTTTATTGAGAAAAATTATATATTAAATACAAAACTGAAAGATCATAATTGGAGAAGTCTCCACACCCCTGAGTTACTGAGACACTACCATTTTGAGGCTTTAATAAACAGACTGGAAATTGCATGATATAGACCAAAAAAGTCATATTAAAACAGTGTAGTAAGAAAAGATACAGAACATACTAGTCTTGCTTACAATTATTATGGCTTGTACAATATAACTGAATTTGAAATAATATAAGGAGCCAGGAATCATGTTCCACCTACTGCCAGATGAACAAATTTAAGACACTGGCTCATGCTGGACATGAACACAAAGCAACATATAGTACGCTACCATCCACTGTATTAATGACAGTTCAGTGAATTACTGTCTGATGCGCTGTGATAATATTCTTACATACCAGGAACCGTGCCAGAAATGAAAAATATGTATGCTTTCCCCGAGTCATATCTGTGTCAGATAAGATGAAACAGCTGACTAGCTGCTAAAACAAACAAACAAAAAAATCCATACAATAAAAAGCATGGAAACATTACAAAACACCATCCAAAAAAAAAAAAAAAAAATAGGCCTGTCAAATTATATATATATATAATTTATGACAGGCCTAATTATATAAATAATTAGGCCTGTCAATTAATCGCAGTTAACCTCTGTTATTAACGTTTTAATTTCTTTTTAACGCACGTTAATAGCCCTCTGTCTTGACCCTCAGCATACCGCAATTCAGTCCCTGCAGCACTATTAATATACTCGAGTGCATGCAACGCAATAAGTGCAGTCTGCGATTGCATAGAAAGTTAGTCACAGAACTGCATTATGGAACAAAGCACTTAAAGTGAAGGACTTCTCTATGGGATTTTTTTTTTTTCTTTTTTTTTTTCTTTGACAGTTCATTGGTTAGAAAGACTATTACTTGTATCTGTTAGTCACAGTATCACAGAATGCATCTAGTCTGCTGTACCCCCTGCGTGCTATAAACACGCCTTCACTTCTCAAAATACACTTTCTAGCAGTTCTTCTGCTACAGGCAGCAACAACAAATGAAACCCGTCAGTTGACAGAGTACTTTATTTTAAATTCCGGATCTCTGCAAGCCTGTGCATCAAGCTACATCATGTCAGTAGGATACAGTGTGTCCCACTGGAAAGTAGCCCGTAAGTATTTCAGTTAGATGTTGGCATTCAGTCCATGTTGGGAGTGACACTCCTGTATAAAGCGAGTTTGTAATAATGAGGATTCTTGTACACGCCTGTGTCTGCTCCATCACGTGATTATTTATTTAGTTGTACGTTGTTTACTGGGCTACTTTCAATGGGACACTATTACCAAAGCTGTTGCAAAGTGGATAGCTACCGACTTAATTGTATTTCAGTGACCACATTTATTTTAAAAGTTTGAAAAACAGGTTTGATGATGAGTATAACGGATACCCTTTTAAAGGAAACTGCTAAGAAAATAAATAGGAGTTTCATTTGAAATGCAGTAAGGCGAGTAATAAACTGACTGTTGTGATTGAGCAGTTGCTTCAAACAATTTAACAGCAAATTCTAGTTTTTCTGTATAATTCTGTGTAAATACAGTGCCTATAGAAAGTCTACACCCCCTTTCAAAATTCACCTTTTGTTGCCTTGTAGCCTGGAATTAAAATGCATTAAAATCGTTTTTTTTTTTTTTCATTTATCTACACATCCTACCCCACAACTTCCAAGTGAAAAAAATATTCTAGAAATTTTTTAGAAAATTACTTAAAAATAAAAAACTGAAATAGCTTGGTTGGATAAGTGTCCACCCCCCTTGTAATAGCAATCCTAAATTAGCTCAGGTGTAACCAATCGCCTTCAAAATCACACACCAAGTTAAGTGGCCTCCACCTGTGTTAAATTGTAGTGATTCACATGATTTCAGGATAAATTTAGCAGTTCCTGTAGGTTCCCTCTGCTGGGTAGTGCATTTCAAAGCAAAGACTCAACCATGAGCACCAAGGCGCTTTCAAAAGAACTCAGGGACAAAGTTTTAAAAATGAGTGGCATGTAACAACATAGGAGTGAAAAACTAAAGGATTAAATAACAGATGAATAAACTGCTATGGGACAGGTCGTGGGGTTGAACCCGAGGCAGGCACCACGTCTGAAAGTCACGTCAGGTCAGTAGGAATGTACAGTTGCTTCCTCAGTTGGGCTGTTACCAAGACCTGCTTGGTACAAGCCTGGGGATGTAAACACCGGTAGGCTGTTCAAGTTGTACTGCACATTATTCTTAACAACATTGCTTGACTAATTAAAGAATTCAGTTTCCAGGCAGGCAAGTTCAAAGACCTGTGTGTTAAATTTCCTTAGACACTCCAGAAATTATTATATATTATTATAATTTATTATAATTTATTTCTTAGCAGCCGCCCTTATCCAGGGCGACTTACAATTGTTACAAGATATCACATTATACATTATTTCACATTATACAGATCACATACAATTACCCATTTTTACATACAATTACCCATTTATACAGCTGGGTTTTTACTGGAGCAATCTAGGTAAAGTACTTTGCTAAAGGGTACAACAGCAGTGTCTCCCACCTGGGATTGAACCCACGACCCTCCGGTCAAGAGTCCAGAGCCCTAACCACTATATAATTACTACATAGTTACATAGTCAGTATTTAAACCAACAGCCATGTTAACTAGGAGCTTTTGCTATTGTAATGTATCTGTATTTCAAGAAAACCTCCAGTGCAAGTCTTTCTGTTGCTTAACATTCACCTAATCTGTATTGTCCAGAAGTGAAGAATAATAAGAGAGAGTTTCCAAAGTTGACAGCATGCAAGAACTCTTTGCTGGGGAGAACTGGGCTGGTCTAAATTACTGGCCATTAACAAAAAGCCTTATCACTGTCACTAGTATTATCTGCCATTTGTTTAATTGAGCTGGGTTATAATTAAATAACAGAAAAATAAGTTTTAAGCTACAGGGGTGAAAACATTTTCAATCTGTTCATTCCACTTGCTTACAGAACTTTTGACTGAAAAGAAACTACATTATCCAGCTGACTAGGCCACACCACTGCACATTGCCAAACCACACACTACGGGACAGATTAACCAAACATGTTCTGTGACTTGGTAGGAACTCGACAATTTTAAATCAGGCTAACCCTTTAGATACTATCAGGGCACCCACCTTAATTGCTAGAACAGCCAACAGCACACATACCCTTTAGCAATGCTGTAGCTTCATAAAGGGATTACAGAAACACACATGGATTACATTGTGGCTTTGTGTCAGTTACCATCTGTAACCCAAACCATGACTATGTACACTTGAACTAGCACTGGATTGTCACATTATTATTACTACTACTACTACTACTCAAATAAGCTCATAGACAGGTCTATTGTTAAAAGGTGACCATAATGAAAGGATGTGCAAGAGAATCACTAGCAGGTCAAGGGCGAGCTGAATAGAAGAATAGATCAATTGTGTGTGCCTTCATGCCTTTAATACTTTTAATGGAGAGTGCCGTACCTGGGGCTCGGACCAATTATTTGGCAAGGAGGGTCAATGAAATGTCATGAAGAAATATTGAGGTCCAAACACATTAAACAGAGGTGTCCAACAATCTATTAGTTCCTTGCTCCAATGTACCAAAAAGAAAGAAAAAAAAAGTCTCATCCATGGGTATTGAGCTGTCGTGTTCTGTTGATAAGTCACACAATTAGGACAAGTCTTTAGTGATGAGACGAAGCATGAGGCGAGGGGGGGGGGGGGGGGGGGCTACACGGAAGACGTGTACCCAAGAGAACATAAAACGAACAATGGATTTGCAAAATATGGACAAACAAAAAGTAGTGACTAGGGAGTTCTGCATTCGTAGGGTTTTAAAACAGAAAGTGGTACCAACTGTCTTTAAAGCTTTATGACAGGTTGTCAAACTGGAGGTCACCCAACCATGCAGAAAGGGTTTTTTTTTTTACTCCAATGATTTCAGTCAATTTTTCTTCTTTAACCCAATATAACTTCCACTTCTAATAAGTCTACATTATGAGAGAGGAGAGCAGTTTGACCAATTTCTGGCATTGTAAAATGATGAAATTAAATATAATTTTTTCCTGTTTGTGTTAGTTAAAAATCAGATGATACCCTAGCCAGTGTATACTTCATTGTTAACAGGACGCCCAATTAAAACCTAACATACATCATTAAAATATTTCTTTAATGAAAGAGCTTAAACATCTAAAGGCAATACCCTTTTATCCAGCCTGCTGCCACACTTCTTACTGTGGCATATGGTGATATAAATAAGATCTCTAATTAACAAGTCTATCTTCACAAGGATACTGCACAAGTTCCCAAAATAAATCCTTCTGTAGCACTATTCAAAAAGTAGGTCATTGTGAGCGACAGAATGGGGAACCCTTTTTTTTTATCATACTAAACTCAGGAATAAATATAAAGAAATAAATGAAAAAAGGAAATACACATCATCTCGGGAGAGAGTTTTCATAAAAATATTGAATTTAAGAAATTGTACCTTAACTTAACTGCACACAACGAAAATGTCAGAAAGACATTTAGGAAATAGTACAACATATTGTAAATGTGACCATATTTTTTGCCTCTTGCCAGAACAGTACAAGACTAAATATTTGACATTACTGCATGTTGGGTTTCTGGGGAAAACGAAAACCAGAGTAATTGTAAGAATACAAGATCTACCACACTTTTCATAATGCCTGCACATCTGCGGAAATGTAAAAGGTATTAAAAAAATACATGACAAGGGACTCGCAGCATCAGAAACCCTTGCAGGAAAGGTCTCCAATGCACTGCATATCTAATGGAAATCATTCGGTCTAAAATCACAAACTCCAGGCTCTCTGCTCTGCTCCATGACGTGTCTAACACTTTGTCTCCGACCTGCAAGGTCAAGTACGTGATGACTTCCAGAGAAGTTTTACCATGTTTAATGTTCGCTTCCTTGGTTTCACAGCTTGGAAGCAACGGAACAAAGAAACAAAACACAGCTTGCAGGCGTGACCAATAAAGTTAAACCGGTAGGTGCTAACCCTGCTGTGCAAATGCGAAAATGACATTAAAACAGAATGATTAACAAAGACAGTCTTATGCCTATTTCTTTAGACTGACATTGACTTTCTTGGAAAATCAATATACTTCAAATTGGATGTAATCAAAATGAACCAAAAGGAGAAAACATATAAACAGCCTGCAAGCTTAAAAAAAAAGCAGTACAAAGCCTCAGCTACATCTTGAATTTGGAAGGCAACACTTAAGTAAATGTTGCTGTAAGTCCCAATACAAAATGAAGCCCTCTGCTGGAGATGTGCTGGAGATCCATTACAATGGTGTAGCTATAAATCACTTCTTGTGACATAGATCACAGGAAGAGATCACACGCCAGGAAGAAATAGTTATTTATTATTTTATATCATTGTGCTTAAAAAGTACAGTACACCCTTGCTATAAAGAACCTGTTGGGGGCGAGTTGTTATCTTGCAAAGTCACAGGCTCAAAGAATCTCAGACGACTGACCAAAGGCATCCAGGTTTACTTTAGGAAACATTCTGGCAACAGTATAGGCAACATGTTTCCTTGACGTGTTTTATTATGGTCCTGTAAAATAAAGGTGATGTTTTCTTGTAGCTTTTGAGAGAAAAAAAGCTGCATTTGAAGGCTAGACTAAAATGTTACACTCCTACTATTCAAGGATCCATTTATTAAACAGCTTACAAAAGACTAGTCTAAAACATACTTGCACATTTGCTTAACTTTAATAACTGGTCCCTCGGCTGTTCAAATGACTGACAATCTTTCATGACAGTAACATAATAACAAGTTCAAATGCATCTCGACCATCTAATTAAATCACTTTTTCCCTTTAGATGACAATAACATGTTGACCTCAATAGAATTTGGATGGTTTAGTCATACAGCTCTCTGTTCATTGATATCTTCACATTAGGTGTAGGAGTAGTAATAATAATAATAAAGTAGGTTTTTGCAGAAGCCTGGGTATACTGATTCTCCTACTGTTTTTGTAAAAAGATAGCTCTTTTTGCATATAAACTAGATGCAATTCAGGAGGGCGATAGTGAAGAACAGAGATTTATTATTAAATCATTTGAGGCTGTCTTTCAATTATAAATGTAAAAAAAAGTGTAAAATATTGGTATGTGCTACTTGGAAGTATACTGTAATAAAGCTCTTTTTACAATTAACCTTAATGGAAATGCCTTAAATTACATTAATATTCAAATATTTAATCCAATATAACAATGGCCTACTTGCTCCCTCCAGAAAGTTCACTGGCAATTCCTTCAGTGGCATGGCAACTTCGTGGGCTTTATTCCAGGGTGCATCTGTCAATGACATTTGCAATGCAGCGGTATGGGCTACTCCCCATACCTTTACTGGGTTCTATAGACTTAGGTCGTGGATCCACAAAACCCTGGTTTTGGAACTGGAGTATCAAGGGCAGTTTTTAAAAAGGATTTTTAAAGGATTTCCTGTCTTTAAACAAAATATAGGAGTATAAACAAGTTATGCCACTATAAATGGCAAGCTTTAAATCTGTCAATACAATATATAATTACCTAATTTAATACTGCACTTTAAGCGATATTAAATGTACTGTATTACACTATGATCACAGAAAAAACCCACAAAAATCACTAGCATTGATTACTGCTACTACTACTAACTAAAACCAATACATACATTCCAACCATCTGTGAACATGTATAAATGAAGACTTTGATAAACACTTCTTGTCAAAATGGTTGCATTTATAAATGTAACCAAATTAACAACTCCTGCATATTAATAGTCTTCAAACATAGTAATAATGTATTTATCCTCAAAGAAGACTTGATTGCATATGTATATATTATATTTCAAAACATTTCTAGACTGCTGTCTCCTCTCAGGGCACATGTTGCATAAGTGTAAAGGGTATATGGAAAAAACACCACTTTGCCTAAAAACGTACTGTAATTTTCAAATATGAATTTTAGCAACACACACTAATTCAAGTCCCAGAGACAATAAGCAGTCCACTCCCCTCATGAGAAAAAAGGGAATTAAGTATATAAATAGTGACTATCCTATTAAGCTCTGATACTGTAATAAAATTACTGATTAAGTCAGTCTGACCCAGAAAGAGGGAATTTCTTCCATCATGCTCCAGTAAGGCAGCTATGAACTAGCAAGTGTTATTAATCCATTGGTATCGCCAAAAAAAAAAAGCAAGTTGATTATTTTCCCGGAGTAATGGGAAAGTCAGGTGTTGCGAGTTAACACCAAAGCTGGAATATTCAGCATATAAATGAAGAACCTCCTCTTCAGATATGTTCATTTAAATGTATTTCTGTACGTGTCAATTTACAGTCTCTTTTTGCATTTTCTCCCCCACCCCCATTGTGTTGATCAAATGTAATAAATCAATATTAATACACAAATAACTGTATTGTCCCTGCCATCACTATAATTTAAAAGCAGTGGTGCTAACAATCCAGTCTCACAATGCGCTCACCAACACACATGGTACTCATCCCCTCTGTAATTTGTAGATCAACTAATTCTCTTATTAGCCTACCATTTCCTGTACAGCAACAAATAAAAGGCAATAAAGTTTTTTTTTTTTTTTTTTTAATGACAAATGAAACAACTGACCTATCTACACTCAGATATCTAAAATGTTTGATGCAGCTTCTAAGTAACAGCCAACTGCTTCTGGATAAACTTATCAAGTCTAACAGCAAGTCACTCGCATTGATTTCTTCAGTAACAAACCTGTCTTCCTGTCTCAAGAGGGAGGGTCCTGGGGATCCTGCTATGTGTCCCAACAGATGTATCGAAGCAAAGCTTTGTTTAAAAACATCTCTCAATTGTCAGTCACTGTCAGACAACTCATATATATCGTAACCCTGGAACAGCCTGAGAAGAGAGATCACTCTAAATGCAATTCAAATTTAATATTTCATACATTTGTGAAATGCCCTGCCAAAAAAAATAAATAAATAAATAAAAAGCAATTTGGGAGCATGTACTGCCAGTTGATTTAGACCACCTGGAAATTAACAGATGTCATCACAGGGGGTCCAGATGTACCTCAAAAAATGAAAAAATAGAACAATACAACACTTTACAAATTAATTACATACATACACACACACGGCTGTCAAATCGCAGTTAACTTCTACGATTAACACATTCATTTTTGGGGAGAGAAATGTTTTCAATGCATGTTAAATCGTACTTCTCTGTCTTGTCCCTCTTAGCATATGTGGCAATGTGCCCCGCCCGTATGTTTATTTGTGTGTTGTGTGGGGTGTGTTAATGTTGGTGTATTGTAGTTGGTACATGGGATATAATGCGAGTAATGAGCACGAGTGTTTAAAATGTCTAATTGTATTTAGACACGAGGGTGGCACAAATCACTTCACGGTGCAAATTAAAAGTGTATTGATATGTGAGCACGGGAGTGCCCCGATTAGTTCACGTGCTGGGATTCAAGTGAACAATGAATTGGTAATTGAATCCCAGCACAATTGTATATACATAGATTCACGAAGCACTCACCTCGGGGTTTTGTGTTCGGTAAGTTCGGTAAATGCTACTCGTGCAAGAGGGCTTCCACAATACTTGTTTGGTTCGTCCACTTTATTTGTCTTTCTATTTACTTTGGCCAAAGCACCGCTTTTGTTTGTTCAGTAAGTGTTTTCTGTTTTGTTAAACCGGCGCAAGCAAGCTAATTTACTATTTCATCCATCCTGTCTGTGTTGTTAATTTCCTGGTTCTGACATCACCACCCACCCAGACTGCTACACGTACCATAATTAAACGCATTATTTTAATACACTGAAGAGCATGATAGGACTGAATGAGTGTTGTCATCATTTGCATATAAAATTAGTCACGAAAGAGCATTATGTAGCAAAGCACTCAAACTGAAGGACTTGTGAATGAGAAGTTCATTTAAAAAAAAAAAAAAAAAAAAACACTAACGGTTCATTGGACAAAAAGGGGTTACTTGTATCTACTGTCAAAGTGAGTTCCAGTATCACAGAAGTGCATCTAGTCTGCTGTACCACCTGCATGCTAAACATGCTTTCACTTCTCAAAATACACTAATAGTTCTTCTGCTACAGACAACAAAACAAAATGAAGCCTGTCAGTTTTACTGCAAACCCATGAAATCAAGCTAAGTACGACACTATAACCAGTGCTGTTGCAAAGTGGATAGCTACCGACTGCAGACCCGTTAACATTGTAGCTTTGTTTTATAACCACATTTATAATAAATATTTTTGCAAAACTGCTAATTCAAAAGTATTCCTACCCTTTGATGCTATGATAGTATTGTCTACAAGGTGCTAAACATTTCAATATGATAATGCAGAACTTAATTCTAGGAAAGTCTAGAAAATGCTGGATTGTAGGTGAACATTCTTAGAGAGTATAAAAGGTTTAGGAATAGGATGATTGCTGTCATTACCAATATGGGAAAAAGTAAAGAGCTATCTGAAGACCTTAGGCAGAACATTATTTATTGACATAAAGCTGGGGAAGGATACAAGAAGATTTCCAAGCATTTGAGTATCCCAATTTCAGCTGTTGTTTCTATTGTCAAGAAGTACAATACTCTCGGTCAAGAAGAAAGAAGCTTATTTCACCAAGAACAAGTAGAAGAACTATGAGGAAGGTTAATAATAATCCGAGATTAACTGCAAAAAATATTCCAAGTGAATTGGCTGCAAATGTAGTTTCCATTTCAACCATAGGTCGAGTATTGCATGGTGAAGGTCTCAATGGTCGCAGGCCAAGGAAAAAGCCACTCTTAGGAAAACGTCATAAGGACAAAACGGCATTTGAATGATGGATAAGAGTTCTGGTCAAAGGTTTTGTGGAGTGATGAAATGAAAATTAAGCTATATGGTCACACTGATAGTTGTTACGTGTGAGGCTTACAAAAAGAACACCATACCTACTGTCAAGCATGGAGGAGGTAATATCCTTCTATGGGGCTGTTTTTCCTCTAATAGCACAGGAGGTTTAGTTCCAATACATGGTAAAATGGATTCCAAAGCATACCAAAAGATATTGGCCAATCATCTGAAATCCCTTCGCTAAAAAACTTGGTTTAAAAGTGCAACTGGGCGTTCCAACATGACAACGATCCAAAGCACACATCAAAATCTACTTCAGAATGACAATAAAAACAAGGTTCTGGAATGGCCTAGTCAAAGTCCCGATCTAAATCCAATTTTGAATCTTTGGTATGAGTTGAACGCTGTGCACAAGAGAAGTCCTCGGAATTTGCAAGAAAGAACAATTTTGCTTTTAAGAATGGTCAAATAATGCCAAAAGCGCATTGACAAATATCCTAATCCTTTAAAAGACGTTATTATTGCTAAAGGTGCCACAACTAGATTTAATTTAATTTTCCTCGTCAGGGTATGAATACTTTTGAATTAGCATTTTTTGAGTTAAAACTTTTGCTACAAACAGATTTTTCCTAGAATTATCTTTCTAAAACAAGGGATTTAGGGGAGCTCCCTAATAAAAGCTGAATCTCAAAACAATAAATTGTGTGAATATAATAATTGTTACAGCTGTGTATAATGGTATTTAAAACAGAATTAGAGAGAGAGAGAGGAGAGAGATTCTCTGGTTTGAATGACCCCCTCCCTCCCTCCCAAGAGAGCACTGTGCCTGTGCTGTTACTATGATATGCTGAAATTAAGTTGCTGAAAGTAAATCAGACTGGATCTAACTGTTTGATTTCTTCAACTCGTCATTCAAACCGGAGACTAGTTGCTATAGTAGTTACTGTATTGTCGCTGACAGCAAACAGTATTCTCTTTTTTTAAATTCATTGTTTTATTTGCTATATTAAATTTACTAAATGGACCTGGACCTTGGGGCTGAACACAGTAGGAGTGTGACCTGAGAAGGTTTAGCTTGTTTGAATGCAGACAGTTAGTAACTAATGGATGGAACTGATATAGTATATGTTTGAGTTCTCTTGTATTAAAAAGTCAGTAAGTAGAATCTCCCTAGAACTCCACATGTTTGTGTTCATGTGCAGCTGAGCCCCACTGACAGAACATGGTCACTGCTGGTGATACTTATAACTTTCTGGAGATATTCAGGTCAGTTTCCTAAAAAAACAATAGCGGGTGCAAATACTGCCAGCCACTCTATAACTCTATGATAATCTGCTGTGTTACCACAAGGATGATCATAAAACAAAGCCAAATGCATGAAGGAATCAAGGAATAATATGATTGATAGTACAGATAATCTGCAATCTTGTTGCATATAGAGAGATCTTGTGATACGCTAGAAGGCAAATTTATTATTTCATACAGCAGCAGATATCCCTCCATTTCCTCAAATCTCTACACATGAACATATGTATGCTGTCTCTTCTGATATACATAATAGGATTAAGGATACTGTACAAGCCAAACAAATAATATAATTCCACCACCACCAAAAACAAAAAGGGTCAGAATCTGCAGCAGTATCCCGTCAGTAAAGACTTCACTAAAGACTATCTAAGACTATCTAAAGCCATTTAGTCGTAATCCTCCACAATAAAGCCATCATTTAGCAGGGGACAAAAATGAAAACACAGCTGTAACCATAAAATCAATATTATAAACATCTGACCTTTAAATGTGTGTGGGAGATGCGTATATTAGGCATCTGGAACTAGATTCCCAGATGCATAAACGCCGCCAGTGATCACACCCCTTTCCCAGCACAGATTGTAATGCAGTATATTTGAACATTACCATCACCTGACACTTCTCTTGATATCTGTTTTGCATTAAAATGACTCAAGGTGGGTATTAGGTTTTACTTTAATTTAATATCTACAAATCTGAATATCCCTTAACTGTTTGGAACAGTGTATGATCGTGCAACGCTTTGTTTAATATTCAACATTATATCTATTTTGTACCCCCCTATCACGCTAGATTATTAAAGTTATAAAAGCAAGCTACTGAAAATCAGTATTAAAATGGCAAATGTTTCAGGATTCCAAAAGTAAGCAAATGGTTATTTCTGAATGACACAGTTGCATAAGCATGCTAGCACATAAAGGATATCATTTCAAAACCACAGCATACCTTTTTTTTTTTTTTTAGCGGTCGTCTTCAAGAATGGAAAGAAAATGGAATGGAAAAATTAATAAACCGTTCACAAAACATTCAGAACTGTCCTCTGTAGACAACTGCAAAGGGAAAGGCAATTGTTATCTACGGTATGCATTTTAAGAGAGAGGGATAAAAATGTACATGTAACTGGGCATCGGATACTTTAAATGCGTAAGATCCACACATATATGTCTAGCATAACACATGATCATCATTCACAGCTTTCCAATTTCCTTCTGAGCCACAGTTCTCATAATCACTTTTTAATCAGTTTTGTGGAGCAGATAATCTTCAACAACACAATAATAAAGAGAAAAGAACGGAGCAATCAGAATGCTCACTGGCACAGTTCTAATTAACAAGCAAGGAGGGTTTGGCAATAGAATACAACAATTTTAAACCAGTGTGTGGAGGGCTAATCCAATTAAAACATTTTGTGAAAAAAAAAAATTAAGCAAAAGCTGCAGGCTTTGTAGAGGATCTCGGAGTAGTTTGTGTTATTTGTATCTACTTCCCTTGAGTCATCAGCCTATTTCAAATTAAAAGTAGTATTGTTAAATCTAAGCAAAAGATAATTTCACGGTCATACAAAATTATAAAAGCAATGACTCCCTACATACAGTATTTCAAATGTTCAGTTACACATGAACAATTTTTAACAAAGCTCAGATGTTCTTGAAAGTATAATGAAGACTTGGTGCCATATCTAGGGCCACCAATTTTCCGCGATCGCAGAATCAAGCATTGGGAATGAAATTTTGCAGTTCTACTCCTCGCAACTCCAGTTGTCATGACAGGGCTTTCCAGAAGTAAGCTAAATTAATTGCGTATTTAATTATTGTTTAGTGTATTTCTTTCCACTACCTGCTTGTAATAAAGCTATAATTAGCAATGTTAAACCATGACCATTTCTTAATTAAGTGATATTATCTGACCATGAAGAAACAAGCTCAAAGCTATTTTTCTAGCTATACATTCCTTAAGGAAATTGATGGCTTTACTGTGTAAAGGATGTAGGTCACTACACTACACATGTTTGTTTCCTAAAGACATTCTGTCTGGAGATACACCTGGTTACATTTTGCAAATAAGGCAGAATTAGCAAATAAACAATTGGGAGGATTCATAATGTGTTTACATTAAAAGGGGCGCTATTTAAATTACAATCGGGTGATAGAGTTTTATTAGTGTTTCATATTTTACAATGCCAGCGAAAAACACTAAAAATTTGTGGAGCACTGTAAATAGGATTACTCTCACATGACATTGCTGGACAAATATTTTTTTTTTTTATTAATTGTAATGCCAGCAATAAGCTAAAAGTGTATTTTCAAAACACCTTTATTTGTAGACTACAAAGTTAGTTGAAGACTGTAAATATGATTCTCATAACAGTGCTGGACATTTGTTTTCTGAACTGTTGTAATATAATTAAGTTTTCCTGCTTATTTTAATGCTAGCAATGAGCCAAGTGATGTTTATAAACATTATGACATGCAAGTGTCTTCAGGTGCTTTACTTAATATTACAGCAACAAGAGTCTGACTGAAAATCTTGGCTTTAATAAAAAAAAAAAAAAAAGAAAGAAAAAAAAAGTGTACTTATTTTAACTTTTTAACTATCAACATTATATTTATGTTAAAATGCCATATTTAATTAAACAGAATTGGTCATTTTTAAAAAACAGAATTTGCTATTCCCCAGAATGGAAAAACAGTAGCCCCACATATCCTCCTACAGCTTGCAGATTAAGCAACTGTATTTCAAACCCTTATCAATAGTGCACAAATACTAAAAAATCATTTCACCCCTGAAGCGATGTACATGACCAAGAGGTAATTTTGTCGTCTGAATGTCAAATCATTAAGCGAAACTACCAACTTTTTCTTACTAGTTTTACAAAATACCTGCTGTAAGTTCTGCACAACTCAAGCCTTCAGCCAAAAAGACCCACGACTAAGTAACAATGATGCTTAACTCCTTTTGCATGTACATAGTGGAAACTTAGATTAGAGCTGAATCCCCTGGGACAATATTTAGCAACACACACAACATGATTAGATAGGTGAGGGGGAAATTGCTTGTGAAACCTTCCTAGTGTCCCTACAGCGCTTCTGCTTTCCTTGATGTGCATGTTATTCAAACCCTAAATAATAATTTTCTATCTCAAATTGACATAGCTTTAATGGTTTGGTAGACATGCATTACTGCAAGGAAAAGCATTAAATGGCTATTGACTCAATTTTCTGTTGAAGAACTAGCTGTATTTTAGCACTAATGAGAAACTTGACTGTATTCATGAGCTTAAATTAGGAACAAGTTAATATATTTGATTGTACTGGGTTTTTGCAAAGAGCAGGCAGGATGGGAATGTCATAGTGTAGGGCTTAATAAGAAGATTCTAATTAAAAAGCCATTAGAAAAGCTTGCAAAACACCTGCAGAATCTTATTTTCTATAGTATCCCAGCACTTTCATTCACTACAGGGCTTGTATACGAATATGTACGCGATACACACACACAATGTCAGATTTTTTTTTTGTTTTTCAGCAAATTATATAATAAATATATAGAATAGTGTGCAATGTTTAATGTAAGAACATAAGAAAGTTTACAAACGAGGAGGCCATTCAGCCCATCTTGCTCGTTTGGTTGTTAGTAGCTTATTGATCCCAGAATCTCATCAAGCAGCTTCTTGTAGGATCCCAGGGTGTCAGCTTCAACAACATTACTGGGGAGTTGGTTCCAGACCCTCACAATTCTCTGTGTAAAAAAAGTGCCTCCTATTTTCTGTTCTGAATGCCCCTTTATCTAATCTCCATTTGTGACTCCTGGTCCTTGTTTCTTTTTTCAGGTCAAAGTCGTCCCCTGGGTTGACACTGTTTATACCTTTTAGGATTTTGAATGTTTGAATCAGATCGCCGCGTAGTCTTCTTTGTTCAAGACTGAATAGATTCAATTCTTTTAGCCTGTCTGCATACCACATGCCTTTTAAACCTGGGATAATTCTGGTTGCTCTTCTTTGTACTCTTTCTAGAGCAGCAATATCCTTTTTGTAACGAGGTGACCAGAACTAAACACAATATTCTAGGTGAGGTCTTACTAATGCATTGTAAAGTTTTAACATTGCTTCCCTTGATTTAAATTCAACACTTCTCACAATATATCCGAGCATCTTGTTGGCCTTTTTTATAGCTTCCCCACATTGTCTAGATGAAGACATTTCTGAGTCAACATAAACTCCTAGGTCTTTTTCATAGTTCCATTCTTCAATTTCAGTATCTCCCTTATGATATTTATAATGCACATTTTTATTGCCTGCATGCAATACTTTACACTTTTCTCTGTGTTCAGTTTGAGAATTAATCTTTTATGCGGGACTTTGTCAGTAACTTTCTGGAAATATAAATAAACCATGTCGTATGCTTTGCAATTATCTATTTTCAATGTTGCATCCTCAAAAAAGTCAAGTAGGTTAGTTAGACACGATCTCCCTTTCCTAAAACCATGCTGACTGTCTCCCAGGATATTGTAGGTAATTTTCCATTTTGGATCTTATTATAGTTTCCATAAGTTTACATACAATAGAAGTCAGGCTTAATGGTCTGTAGTTACCTGGTTCAGTTTTGCCTCCCTTTTTGGGGATCGGTATTACGTTTGCTATTTTCCAGTCTGTCGGTACAACCCCCGTGTCAAGAGCCTGTTGCATGATCTTGGTTAGCGGTTTGTAAATCTCATCCGGCCCAGGGGATTTGTTTATTTTAAGAGCTCCTAGTCTCTTTAACACTTCTGCCTCTGTTATGTTAAAGTTATTTAAAATTGGATAGGAACAGGTCGACATGTGGGGCATGTTGTCCGTGTCCTCCTTTGTAAAAACCTGTGAAAAGTAATCATTTAATATATTTGCTATTTTTTTTCTTCATCTATGATTTTGCCATTTGTGTCTCTTAGACATTTAACCTCCTCTTTGAATGTTCTCTTGTTGTTATAATATTGGAAAAACATTTTGGAATTGCTTTTAGCTCCCTTAGTAATATTGATTTCTATCTCTCTCTTGGCCTTTCTAACTTCCTTTTTGACTTGCGTTTGCAGTTCCAAGTACTCTTTCTGTGTACTTTGTTTTTGGTCCCTTTTAAACGCTCTGTAAAGTGCCTTTTTTTGCTGAATATTTTTAATTGATCTATTAAATCATTTTGGCCATTTTGTTTTAGATTTAGATTTGTCTACTTTTGGGATGTAATTGTTTTGCGCATCTAGTACTGTATTTTTAAAAAACAGCCATCCTTTTTCTGTGGATGTTTTCTCTTTTACTCCAATCTACTTCTGTTAGTCTCGGTTTCATACCTTCATAGTTTGCTTTTCTAAAATTGTAAACCTTAGCTTTAGTCATTATTTTTGGGGTTTTAAAAAATACTTCAAATAAGACCATGTTGTGGTCTGAGTTTGCCAATGGCTATCTGACCTCTGTTTTAGTTATTCTGTCTTCATTATTTGAAAAGACTAAATGAAGGCATGCCTCCCCTCTAGTCGGTGCCTTGACAAATTGCGTTAGGAAGCAGTCATTTGTCATTTCCACCATTTCAATTTCGTCCGTCGTGCTCCCCACCGGGTTCTCCCATTTTATACGGGGGAAGTTGAAATCCCCCATTAGTATGGCTTCTCCTTTTCTACACGCATTTCGAATGTAAGCTTCCAGACTAAGGAGGCTCCTGTATAAATTGCACTTATGCAATAGAGGTGCATATATAGAACCAACTCATCACGTTAAATGATGGTTTCCCAGCACTACAACTATATTTTAGGGCATAAAGTTAATACTTCTAAGAGTGCTGACGAATTACAGCTCCTCCCCTCTGATTGGCTGTAGGCAGTTTGTGAGCATGCAGACAGAGAGCGCTTCAACCATTTAAGGGTGTAATGTTACAGGAACTGGAACCTACTAAAGAAAAACAGAAAGAAAGAAAGCTGATGGATGTTATTCCTTTATTCCTGCTATTCATTGATATACTGCTTTTTGGCACCAAAACTCATGTCACTTCCTCCATAAAAAGCCCACATCACCACCAATCATTGTCCAAATTTTGAAAATAAGAACAGTAAAGAAAAGAGGGGAAGAAGGGTGGGATATAGGTTTGTGGAGTTGCTCATCCTATGAAGAAACCATATTACAGGTAATCTTCATCTTCTTACCTGATGAACTCCACACGAAAGCATTTCAGACAAGAAGGTGGTTGGTAAAAGTTAGTAGAAGACACTGAATACACAGAGTAAAAGTAGGCTGAAAACAAGATGCATTAATGCTGTAATGGTAGCAAAGGTCTCAGAGGAGGCCCAGGTAGCAGCATGGATTGGGCAGGGTTTAGTTTTGCCCCTATATTAACCCTACCTTACCCCATGGGCCTTGATGGACCCTGAAGATGGTTTTCTTCCAAGGCTGCAACAGAACTTGATGCAGATTAAATTTATCTCTTTGAAGACAGTTCTGCCCTGGTTTTGTGACCCTCTACTGAGATCCCAGTCACTAGAAATGCAGTAGGCATTTCTTTCATGTAGCCAGGGTCTGACCTATGGTAACCTAAACAGTTGAATATAGGCTGAAGCTCTCCTGAGGCACAGTGTTTCCTTGGGGGTCTTAGGTGGTAGTCCCACCAAAACACTCTAGCCACCCTAGGGTGGGACCTACAGAGTAACATTACCAGCTAGGTACCATGTTGGAGATTGCAGCAATGTGAACATTGATGGAGAGTAGGTAGAACCCTGGTGAAACAGGTAGCCGAGGTATGATAATAAATCTAGATAGAAAGACTCCAAGTCCTGCAACAATTTTGGCTCGCACCCGAGGATGACTTCCTTCAATTAATCTGTAAGATCTGAAACCTGAGTTTCCGCCCTTTAAATTATTATTTTTTTGACCTAGTACGGTTTGTACTTGTTCAGATAGCTGTAGCTTTTTAGTAGTTGCCCTTCAGTCAGCTAACATCAACCGCAAAGTGTTGTAAACGTTGTCCTGTTGTTCTGGACAGCACATCGCTGCTCCACTGTAGGTGCAGAGCACCGCTTCTGATATTTCCAGGATCTCAGCAAATGTTTGAATTTGCAATTTCTTCCCAAAGGCAGCACAGGGCTTGAGTTACCAGTGAAAGACATTTATTGATATCAACCTTTTTTGAAGTAACAGTGTGACAGCATCATAAAAGCTACTTAAGCTACTTGTAGCTGTTGAGACTGACAAAGTGCAGTGTCTCAATCTATACCTTATACAGAACACAGCACAGATAAATCTGTGTTTAAAAAGGAAACAGCAAGGATGTTACAGATTAATGTATGATGTAATGCATGGTGAAGTTTCACATCGGATGACCACACATTCCAACTTACTAAAATCACAAACAAGTGTTAATATCAGAAGCCTTGATACAATTAAAATCGGTGCATTTTTTTTCATAACTGTTTATACATCTATGCTCCTAACATTGGAAACGCAAAGCACCATGTGCTTCATTAATTTTCCTGCAGTGCCCGATGCTAAATGTACATTCTGAAAAACAGAGAATGAAGCATATCTGAATAACCCAGCATATAAATGTTGTTAACGACCTCAACCTACAGTATGTATGAAGAAAGAAAGAAAAAGAAAGAAAGAAAGAAAGAAAGAAGACAGACCACCAGCAGCATTCAATTATGCACCTTGGCAGATCAAAGATCAGCTCAGTTGTTCAAAAGGGAAGAGACTTTCCTGTGCAGAGCCAAACTGCATGCGCATCAGTCAATAATTTCCTTTGAACAAACATCCATCAATCTCAAACTGGCATCTAGAACTGCGCTATTGAAGCAAAGGATGATGGGAACATGCTTTAGATACAGTAGTGATGAGAGTGGAAAGCAAATTGAAAAAGAAACAACACTGGTAGAGTAAAACAGCAACAATTAAGTTACCAAAAGATTTTTTATTTAGATTTTTTATAGAACCAGGTGCAGGGTATAAAAGAGGAGCAGTCCGATTGCTCGGAGCTGCTGAGTAGAAGGAGGCAGATGAGGTGCTCTGCTTCCGAGCAGTCGAGAGGCAAAGAGTGTGCAATTTAAATCTGTTTGATTTTGTTGGTGGTGTTATGTTTGGTGGGGAAACGGCTTGGCCGTTCCACTTATAGTCAGGGTGTTCCAGAAAGTTTAGTTAGTGCTCATAAAGTGCTAGGTGTTTGTTTTGTGTTTGTTTTATTTTTGTGAATTAAAAATAGCACGTCAGCGCTTGAAAAAAATCCATTCCTCTGTGTGTGGGGTCTGTTTTTAAAGGGGCTACGAACCCGAGTGGCAGCAGTCCGTTCACAATATATATATATATATATATATATATATATATTACTGAATGGTGATTTAACTAAAGAACTGAAATGTATAAAAGAGTGGGTAAATATTGGGAATGAAAACAGCATAATTTATCTTATGTACAAATAAGGAACATATTTGATCCTTTTTAGATTTTACTCTCTTATACCGTATGTATGTTCAATCTCTGTGTTAACGTGTTATTATTATTATTATTATTATTATTATTATTATTATTATTATTATTATTAATAACTCATTTAGCAGATGCTTTTATCCAAAGCAATTTACAGAGACTAGGGGGCGAACTATGCATAAACAACTGCTGCTGCAGAGTCACTTATATCACACCCGAAGGTTACTTGCTCAGGGTCACACACAGTGAGTCAGTGGCTGGGCTGGAATTTGAACCAGGAACCTCCTTGTAGTAAGCCCTTTTCTTTAGCCACTGGACCACCAAGCCTACTTAAAAAGATGCATAATAACTTTAATAGCAATCTTTAATAGTGAGTGTAATTCACAGTAAGCACTGCTGTTGCTGTTCGTGGTGCTGAAGAGTATATGTAATATATTCTGTAGAAAATGGTGCTAAAAAGTAAACATTTTTCAGTGAGAAGATGCACTTAAAATTATGCCCTGAAAATACATTAATCAATTTAAAAGATTTTCAAAGATAGTCTGCAGCTATTTCTTTTGTCAACGAAGTGTTAATACCATGACCTTCAGCAATTAACATGCAGAACATCCACAACAAGCCAGCTGTTTTCTAATACATTTATAAAACACATTTGCGTCAAAACAAAGACCTGTTTTAATGGCATCATTAGGCAATCCCAGTAGCATTTTCTCTATTCAGCCACTATAAATAAAATGCCCAGAATTATCTGACGTTGAAGATAATTTAAAAGCTCCTCCGACAAAATCAATTTGGCTTGATATGAAACAGCACTGGTGAACGGAAGGTGAAGTCTATAAAACCATCAACAACTTCAAAATCAATACCTCATCAATGACAGAGTTGAAAGATACTGTACATCCCAGCCATGCCCCATAAAATGCACCCTTAGCTTTAGTTAAATCACCATTCAGTAAAATACCTACAATCATGACAAATCAGGAAGTTTGCTTCTATTATATATACAAGTCCTAAGATAGTGTGCACCATTACTTTTAATCAGTACGTCTAAGAAAACTATCACAAGGATATGAGTAACAAATGCAGTTGCATACCTGGAATATTTAATTTTACTGCCATGAAGAAATCGCCAAGAAAACAATACAGATACAATACCATCTTTAAGTGTCTGCTCAAAAACATATCTGGTCACTATGTCTAAACTTAATCTAAAAAAGTTCAACTTCAGATGTTTCATATTAGGAGAGAAGAAATGACAACTTTACTGCCCTTCTCCAAGCTGGATTTGAACCTGCTTTAGATCATTAAAATCGTCAGACAAAAAATGAAGTCCAAGCATTGCTAACCCTAAAAGACTATATGCAATAAAAAAGCCTAAAGCAATTGTCAACACGACAGGTGGAAGCTGTGGGAAGAAGACCCTGTGGGAGGAAGCAACCAAAGAGGTCAAACAAGGACCTCATGCTGTTTTGATGTGCATATACTGCACGGTATGTTCCAGTTGAAGGGTTTGATATCAAATCTATCATTCAAACATCAGATACTACTCTTGCTTGTAATACTTTGATTGCCAATTATTATGGTTTATAATATACAGTAGTTTATCAATGAATTCTTTACTTTAGAAATGGGTGCATGGATGGAACATCAGGGACTTAATGTCTTACTGTTTTATTTCATCCACGGTTTTATTTGCTCATGTTTATCCTTTTCCCCCTAAAAATTAAGTTTAGATAACGTAGCTAAATAGAAACACAATGCCAACTACGGAGCACAACTTACCGTGTAACTGTACACATCCTGTAACATTATTACATTGTGTGTAGCTTTATAAACACCTACCCCAATTAAAGATCTGTCCATGAAAAATATACAAATGTGGTTATTTCAAAACAAAAAAAACTGAACTACTGTGACAGAGATCGAATGAGTCTTAGTGTTAGATCTCCCTCTCGACCTGTGAGAGCACGGTATACGAGGAACAGAGTACCCTTAATGAAATGGCACGACAATTTATTCCGTAGGGTAGATGGAAGTCGGTCAGTTCGGAAGGGGGCGGAGCCATGGCACCCAAGCTCAGTGACCCAGACGGTAAGCGGCGTGGCATCCGAGGACTGGAGGAGCGGATGCGCTCGTTAACCTCGGGGTCATGGGCGAGGGTCTAAATAGGGGGCATGGCTTGAGTGATCTGTTCCTTTGCATATGGTTAAGTTTAATAACCGAGAAGGAGCCCGTACTGTGAGGAAACCGTGAGTGTTCTGTGTCTGTGTATTAACACTGTGTGTCTTGTGTGTTATTTGTCACAGAGGATTACTGAGCACGATCCGGAGCTGCAGCCGCAGGCCAGCGAAAAACCCGGACTTCACCACTCACCTTTCACTACCAACTGTCTTTGTGTTTGCACCTTTTAGCACTTGAATCACGCACTGTCTTTTGTGTTCGTGTTTAGTGTGGGTGTCGGAACGGGACTTTGGGGTTGCGGGTCAAACCCGCGGGATTATAAATTAGAAGTGATACACGCCGCTGTATCACTTCCAGCACTATTATCATTTACAGGTTTTGCCTTGAGGCTCTGGACATTTACAAAAATAAATAAACACCCTTGCACCTGTACCAACGTCTGTCTGTGTGATTCTTCTGCACTGCACTCACCTGCACGTCATTACCACTTTGCCACAACTACTAATACTATTATTGCAATTATGTTACTTGCATGTTGCAGAGATACTCTGGCTCCTGGATGAATCATTTTCAACCAAAGTTACAAATATGTTACTTTCATTGAGCATTTACTAGTTACTACTGGAATTTAAACTCACAACCTACAGTATGATCATAGCAAATAATAACTTAAGATCAGCATTATGATAAGTGTGATGGGCTTCTGAGAGACAACAGTAATAGCAGTTGCTTATTTTGGAGGCTCTAATAATGTGCGGTTGTATATGCAAGACCCATGCAAGGCACAATAAAAAAAATTAACAAATAAAATAAAATACTAATACAATATAATCTTCTGCGGTTATATTTTTATGTACTAAAATTAAAACAAGAACTAATAACCACACTCACAGGTATTGAAATTAGTCTAGCTTTCTTGTCCTGAGAAAAATCTATTACATTTCTAGACAAACTCAATCCATCCAGCTGACAGTCAGGTTAACAATAGATCGATCCAAAGTTGAAAACTGGCAGGGTCTGATCTATTAATAGACGTCTCCCAAAGCAGGCTGCAAAAGGTCGAATACAATTGAATTTTATGATGATGTTTACAGATGGAACAAATTTAGCACAGCTTTAATCCGGTTACAGTCCCTGCGAATGGAGCATGCGGAAGCAAACACGCAACCAGTACTTGGGAGGAGAGGCACGGCTGTTCACGGAACTGTCGGAATGTATTATCACATTCCAATTTAAGACAATATGGGAACAAAAAACACACCACTAAACCAAATCGAGAACACTGTGTCGCTTTATTAAAACAGAAAATACCCGTCACCATTAGCATTTACTTCCAGTAAGTGTATTTGTGAAGGCTCTGTTTTAAATCCAAAAACTTACGAGAGATTTCATTCAAGTAGGCAACTGAGCTTTTTTTTCTCATCTTAAAACAGCTATAAACTGTAATGGCCTTAATTAAAGATTATCTATCCCAGAAATCCTGCAGGCACTTTAGCAATTTATATATATATATATATATATATATATATATATATATATATATATACATATATACATATATATATATATATATATATATATATATATATATATATATATATATATATATATATATATATACACATATATATATATATATACATATATATATATATACACACACACACACACACACACACTATCGGTCAAAAGTTTTAGAACACCCCCATTTTTCCAGTTTTTATTGAAATTTAAGCAGTTCAAGTCCAGTGAAGAACCTGAAATGGTACAAAGGTACGCGGTAAACTGCCAGAGGTTAAAAAAAAAAAGTTTAGGTTACCAAAAACTGAAAAATAATGTACATTTCAGAGTTATACAAAAAGGCCTTTTTCAGGGAACAAGTAATGGGTTAACAACTTACAGCTGTTCTGCAGCAATGGAAGTAAATTAAGCCTTGAAAGTTGATGCTAACAATTCGTACAGGTGTACCAACTTTTGTTGATTACTTACAAACCCTCTGTCTGTATAAAAGCAGTGTTGGAACAGACTGTGTTACTACACCCTCTTAAGCATTATTTGGACAGTATTGTACTGCAGGAAGTAGTATATTGCTCTCATAATGGCGAGAAAAAGGCAATTAACAAAGGAAGACAGACAGACCATTATAACCCCTTAAAAGTGTAGGTCTTTCCTTTAGAGAAATTGCAAAGAAAGCCAAGATGTCAGTGAGTTTCCTACACCATAAAAAGGCACTTGGAAACTGGAGGAAACTGTGACAGGAAGAGGTCTGGCAGACCCAAAGCCACAACAGAATCAGAAGACAAGTTTCTGAGAGTCAACAGCTTGCGTGATAGGCGGCTCACAGGACAACAGCTTCAAGCACAGCTTAACACTGGTCGAAGTAAGCAAGTCTCAGTTTCAACTGTGAAGAGAAGACTTCGAGCTGCAGGTTTGACAGGTCGAGTGGCAGTAAGAAAGCCATTGCTACGATGGCAAAATAAGAAAAAGAGGCTTGCCTGGGCCATGAAGCAGCGCCAGTGGACTACTGAAGACTGGAAGAAGGTCTTATGGACCGATGAATCAAAATTTGAAATCTTCGGTTCATCACGCAGGGTTTTTGTACGCCATCGAGTAGGCAAAAGGATGGTTCCTCGGTGTGTGACACCAACTGTCAAACATGGAGGAGGAAGCGTGATGGTCTGGGGCTCTTTTGCTGGATCCAGAGTCGGCGACTTGCACAGAGTGAGTGGCAACCTGAACCAAAACTGCTACCACAGCATTTTGCAGCGCAATGCAATACCCTCTGGTATACGCCTAGTTGGTCAGGGGTTCATCCTACAGCAAGATAATGACCCAAAACATACCTCCAGGCTATGTCAGAACTACCTTAGAAGAAAAGAACAACACGGTAGGCTTCAAATCATGGAATGGCCAGCACAGTCTCCAGACTTAAACCCCATCGAGCTGGTTTGGGATGAACTGGACAGAAGGGTGAAAGCAAAGCAACCTACAAGTGCAACACATTTGTGGGAACTTCTGCAACAGTGTTGGGAAGAACTTTCCAAACAATATTTGATTTCCATTGTAGAAAGAATGCCACGAGTGTGTTCGGCTGTTATATCTGCAAAAGGTGGCTACTTTGATGGAGTAAAAAATTTAGATTAAATTTTGTTAAACAAAACGATTCCATGATTTCTTTTTTATTTCCAATTGTTTATTTGTTCTATGCTTTAATTTCAGAGTACATTGAGACATTAAACTGTGTAAATTTCAATAAAAACTGGAAAAATGGAGGTGTTCTAAAACTTTTGACCGGTAGTGTATGTAGATAGATTATATATATATATATATATATATATATATATATATATATATATATATATATATATATATATATATACATACACATACAGTACCGTGTAAAAGTTTTAGGCAGGTGTGAAAAAATGCTGTAAAGAAAGAATGCTTTCAAAAATAGACATGTTAATAGTTTATATTTATCAATTAACAAAATGCAAAGTGAGTGAACAGAAGAAAAATCTAAATCAAATCCATATTTGGTGTGACCACCCTTTGCCTTCAAAACAGCATCAATTCTTCTAGGTACACTTGCACACAGTTTTTGAAGGAACTCGGCAGGTAGGTTGGCCCAAACATCTTGGAGAACTAACCACAGTTCTTCTGTGGATTTAGGCAGCCTCAGTTGCTTCTCTCTCTTCACGTAATCCCAGACAGACTTGATGATGTTGAGATTAGGGCTCTGTGGGGGCCATACCATGACTTCCAGGACTCCTTGTTCTTCTTTACGCTGAAGATAGTTCTTAATGACTTTCGCTGTATGTTTGGGGTCGTTGTCATGCTGCAGAATAAATTTGGGGCCAATCAGATGCCTCCCTGATGGTATTGCATGATGGATAAGTATCTGCCTGTACTTCTCAGCATTGAGGAGACCATTAATTCTGACCAAATCCCCAACTCCATTTGCAGAAATGCAGCCCCAAACTTGCAAGGAACCTCCACCATGCTTCACTGTTGCCTGCAGACACTCATTCGTGTACTGCTCTCCAGCCCTTCGGCGAACAAACTGCCTTCTGCTACAGCCAAATATTTCAAATTTTGACTCCTCAGTCCAGAGCACCTGCTGCCATTTTTCTGCACCCCAGTTCCTGTGTTTTCGTGCATAGTTGAGTCGCTTGGCCTTGTTTCCACGTCGGAGGTATGGCTTTTTGGCCGCAAGTCTTCCATGAAGGCCACTTCTGACCAGACTTCTCCGGACAGTAAATGGGTGTACCAGGGTCCCACTGTTTTCTGCCAATTCTGAGCTGATGGCACTGCTGGACATCTTCCGATTGCAAAGGGAACTAAGCATGATGTGTCTTTCATCTGCTGCAGTAAGTTTCCTTGGCCGACCACTGCGTCTACGGTCCTCAACGTTGCCCGTTTCTTTGTGCTTCTTCAAAAGAGCTTGGACAGCACATCTGGAAACCCCTGTCTGCCTTGAAATTTCTGCCTGGGAGAGACCTTGCTGATGCAGTATAACTACCTTGTGTCTTGTTGCTGTGCTCAGTCTTGCCATGGTGTATGACTTTTGACAGTAAACTGTCTTCAGCAACCTCACCTTGTTAGCTGAGTTTGGCTGTTCCTCACCCAGTTTTATTCCTCCTACACAGCTGTTTCTGTTTCAGTTAATGATTGTGTTTCAACCTACATATTGAATGATCATTAGCACCTGTTTGGTATAATTGTTTAATCATACACCTGACTATATGCCTACAAAATCCCTGACTTTGTGCAAGTGTACCTAGAAGAATTGATGCGGTTTTGAAGGCAAAGGGTGGTCACACCAAATATGGATTTGATTTAGATTTTTCTTCTGTTCACTCACTTTGCATTTAGTTAATTGATAAATATAATCTATTAACAGGTCTATTTTTGAAAGCATTCTTACTTTACAGCATTTTTTCACACCTGCCTAAAACTTTTGCACAGTACTGTATATATATATATATATATATATATATATATATACACATTATATATATATATATATATATATATATATATATATATATATACACACACATACATACAGACGTGCTCAAATTTGTTGGTACCCTTACAGCTCATTGAAATAATGCTTCATTCCGCCTGAAAAGTGATGAAATTAAAAGCTATTTTATCATGTATACTTGCATGCCTTTGGTATGTCATAGAATAAAGCAAAGAAGCTGTGAAAAGAGATGAATTATTGCTTATTCTACAAAGATATTCTAAAATGGCCTGGACACATTTGTTGGTACCCCTTAGAAAAGATAATAAATAACTGGATTATAGTGATATTTCAAACTAATTAGTTTCTTTAATTAGTATCACACATGTCTCCAATCTTGTAATTAGTCATTCAGCCTATTTAAATGGAGAAAAGTAGTCACTGTGCTGTTTGGTATCATTGTGTGCACCACACTGAACATGGACCAGAGAAAGCAAAGGAGAGAGTTGTCTGAGGAGATCAGAAAGAAAATAATAGACAAGCATGGTAAAGGTAAAGGCTACAAGACCATCTCAAGCAGCTTGATATTCCTGTGACAACAGTTGCAAATATTATTAAGAAGTTTAAGTTCCATGGAACTGTAGCCAACCTCCCTGGGCGCCGCTGCAAGAGGATTATCGACCGCAGATTGAACAGAAGGATAGTGCGAATGGTAGAAAAAGAACCAAGGATAACTGCCAAAGACATACAAGCTGAACTCCAAGGTGAAGGTACGTCAGTTTCTGATCGCACCATCCGTCGCTTTTTGAATGAAAGTGGGCTCCATGGAAGAAGACCCAGGAGGACTCCACTTTTGAAAGAAAAACATAAAAAAGCCAGACTGGAATTTGCTAAAATGCATATTGACAAGCCACAATCCTTCTGGGAGAATGTCCTTTGGACAGATGAGTCAAAACTGGAGCTTTTTGGCAAGTCACATCAGCTCTATGTTCACAGACGAAAAAATGAAGCTTTCAAAGAAAAGAACACCATACCTACAGTGAAACATGGAGGAGGCTTGGTTATGTTTTGGGGCTGCTTTGCTGCGCCTGGCACAGGGTGTCTTGAATCTGTGCAGGGCACAATGAAATCTCAAGACTATCAAGGCATTCTGGAGCTAATCGTACTGCCCAGTGTCAGAAAGCTCTGTCTCAGTCGCAGGTCATGGGTCCTCCAGCAGGATAATGACCCAAAACACACAGCTAAAAGCACCCAAAAATGGATAACAACAAAACATTGGACTATTCTGAAGTGGCCTTCTATGAGTCCTGATCTGAATCCTATCGAACATCTATGGAAAGAGCTGAAACTTGCAGTGGAGAAGGCACCCATCAAACCTGAGACAGCTGGAGCAGTTTGCTCAGGAAGAGTGGGCCAAACTACCTGTTAACAGGTGCAGCAGTCTCATTGAGAGCTACAGAAAACATTTGATTGCAGTGATTGCCTCTAAAGGTTGTGCAACAAAATATTAGGTTAGCGGTCCCATCATTTTTGTCCATGCCATTTTCATTTGTTTTCTTATTTACAATATTATGTTGAATAAAAAAAATCAAAAGCAAAGTCTGATTTCTATTAAACATGGAATAAACAATGGTGGATGCCAATTACTTTTGTCAGTTTCAAGTTATTTCAGAGAAAATTTTGCATTCTTCATTTTTTGTGGAGGGGTACCAACAAATTTGAGCACGTCTGTGTATATATATATATATATATATATATATATATATATATATATATATATATATATATATATATATATATATATAACAAAGCCAAGCACTGATGGCACACTTCCAATTGATAGCACTGATATTCTTTACCTTTGAAAAACCTAGTTACTGTATAAACCCTATAATTCTGATGGATCCTAATTATGATAGAAAACCATAATAAATCCACAATTCATATTATAGTGGAACCCCAATAAGAACAGTTTTTCATATTTCTTCCACAAATATTAAATCATAAAAAATATATATAAAATATTGAAAAAGATGCCTGTGTGTTTTATTAAAGTCTGATAAAGTGTATTAGTATCAAGGGATGATGGGAATGGGTGATGGTTTTCAACTCATCACCTTTAAATCTTAATTAAGTTACATAATTGTGCTCCAGTTTCAGTACAGGTGCGGTTTTCATAACGTGGGAGTTCTAGTTTTTCCTGAGCAGTTAGCAATTTAATGTTTATATTGTTAAAATAAGGTACTTCAATTGTGGTAAGGAGAGGAAAAAAAAGTTGCACAAAACAGACCTGATCTGATCTAAGGTAACATTAGGTAGTGTAAGATTAGTGCTAATCAGGGTCTGTGAAACCATTCATTTGTGTCACTTATACACTGTTGGTTATTTTAATCACTGTTCCAATCATCACATTCCGATGGCACCGGTCGCACTCAATTGATCCTAAGTGAACCGACGTCACTATGATGATATTGATATTTTATTTCCCTTTATTTAACCAGCAATGCATTATTGCCTACCTTGAAGAGCAGGCGGTCGTCCTTGTGCTCTGCATACATGGAACTGAGCTGGTACTGGTTCTCAGTGGTGATGTCGATCTGGTACCCAGTCAGTGTGTAGCACACCGCTCGAAACTCCTGGATCTTATCCTTAAACACCTCCTTCAGGCGCTGGTTCTTCAGCTCGGCACTCTCCATCTGTTTACGCAGATCTGCGAACAAGAGGGCTAAAACAATGAGATGGAACTTCATTTTGGATATCCTACAGTAACAATTAAATATGTTATTATGCAAACACTGTAGCGATCTGTAGAGATGGGTTATGGTATGCCGATGACATACAGCTCTGTAAAACCTGTTGATACCCTGGCTGTATCAGCCTTAGCTGAATGCTTGACTGATGTGAAGAGGTGGATGTTCCAAAAATGTTTACAGTTAAACTCGGAAAAGACAGACGTTCTGCTTTTAGGTTCTCAGCAGCAACTAGAAGCCACAAAAACAGATCTGGGCAATTTCACCACAAACATAAAAACAGAAGTGAAAAATCACTAGGTTATTATCATAACCCTGCTTCCCTGGAATAGAAATGTTAACCATTACCGAATGGGTGTTTACCTTCTAAAGACCCCTGAACCTGAATACTTTTTACTGAAGCTGCTCTTTGAGCCTGTGACGCAGTCATGTCCCCGCCCCCAATGGAACAAAAGGGCTGCAGTCATAGATCTCAGTGTCATTTTTCCATCAAGCCTGCTGGTTAACATTTCAGCAAACTAGGGTTATAATAATAACCTAACGTCCCTTTCAAGTACGAAATGTTAACCATTACCGAATGGGTGAGCATACCCAAGCCGTCGCAAGGGCATGACTGCAGAACAACCGGAATGCCAGTGTGGAAGGGGCTTTAGCGCAGGCCATTCTTTTGAATTTTTTTTTTTTTATTATTATTATTTTTTTTTAAAGTGCTTAAACTCGAAGGAATACAGTATACATTGGTACATTTTAAAAATGTCAGCATGGGCAGTCTTGGGTACATATAAACTGTTTCTGCTACAGTCAGTTTGAGTAAGTCCTTAACACTCTATGAGTATTGATAATGCCACCAGCTAGAATACTTTTGATATTGACTTTCTTTCACTGTGTGCGCAAACTGGCAGTGTAGTCGCCTTCAGAGAAATTTGGAACAGGTCAAGTTCGACAAACAAAATTGATTGACCCAATTTCCAGATCCTATGTATGCCTGTTAAAGGCAATAAACATATTATATGTACATACAAAAAAATTAAATACAATGTATATTTTCTTAATGGAAAATAAGCAGCAAATAGATAGATACCTGCCTTTATTGTTCCATGGGGAACCATTTTAATTGCCTGTGCGCTATGAAACGCACACATATATTTTATGTTCATACATTATAATAAATATTTCTCAAGAGGGGCACCTACAGAATAAACTGCTATGTATTATTTTATTAGGACTGGCTGCTTTGAAGAAAGTTGTATTTTTCATCAGTCGTGAAATAGATATTTGAATATATGTTATGTATTTAACTCGTCTTGCAGAAGGAAAAGCACACAACTGTTGTGCAGCAATTCACTGCAAAAGCATTCAGTATTGTCTAGATAAGGTCAATGTCTAATGAACCCAGCCCTATAAAACAGCATACTTAGGGATGCATTGAAAAACACTTGTTTCAATTCTCTTTCTGATTCCACCTTTTTCTTTTTTTTTGTTTTTAAAGACGCTGAATCCAATTTCAAGGACCACCAGTAACACATTCTCCATATTATTGATTACATTTTTCATTTCAGAAACCTGAATGCCAAACTTAATGATTAGATAATCATATTCATACCCTTTGACATAAGTACACTTATTTTTTCATGCCCACAGGGACTAAGGGGATAAGAGGCCTAATTTACAGGCAGATGTGCCCAACAATCTTACAATCTGTTCCACTTAGCATCAGCTGTTTAATTTTAATAGCATGTAAAAAACTACTAAGTAGTTTTCTAGTATCAAAGGATGTGAAATAGAAGATGGCGGTAAGGTTGAATGCAAGAAACCTGGTAAGTTTGCTGTATTGCATGTATTTGTTTATTTCTAATTAAACTTAACTGACAGGGAACCCAGTGTCAATGGTTTCCCAGTAAGCTTAAACCCCAAGCAGTATGCATTGTCAGCTGGGCTACTATTTGTCTACTGGGCAGCAGCTCATAAGCTGAAGCTATTCTCAGAAAAATCAACTAACCTGTCTAAACAGGCTTTACAGAGCAGGAGCACGATCCACTGTTCTTAATAGCTCGACTGACTGAGAAAGACCACACATTATTCTCATCTGAAAGGCACAGGCAGGCACATTGAATTTGTGTGCTCTCCATACAGATCCAGGCAAGTTCTTCACTGTAGAGTGAAACAGTGTGACACAAAACTAAATTTGCCCTGCAGAAGACTATCTAATATAAACAGACTATATAAACAAGTTTATAAATTAATACAGGCCCTTAACTGATTGCAAATGTCGCCTACTTTGTTTCACAAACACCAATTTATTTTTTCCTTTTTTGTAAAGTAAAATGAATGTGACGCTTGAAATGAATGTGACGCTTGAAATTACTTTTACTATTATACATTTATATGCATTTCATTTTTCAAAATAGTTAATTATAGCATATTGGTATTCAGGGGTGTCCAGTTAATGTAAAACTTGCATATCATTGATGAGACTCTTGTAGTGAAAGCCAGCAACACTACCTCGCCACTAGTGGTATGATCAAAACCAATATCCAAAGATCCTTGTGAAAACCTACTCCTTTTGTAAGACAGAACGAAATTAAATTATTCAAATTCAATTAACATAAATGTAAATTATCTTTTAATACTTAATATTTTGATGTATAAGCTGCAGATCAAGTTTACCAATTACGAAAGAGACTGTCTGGCTCTCAAAACCTCATTAAACCACTGTTTTGTGGAAAGCAGTTTGTAATACAGATGTAGCTGTAATGTAAATAATTACCAAATTTGAGTGATCCTATTAAAATAAGTGTAGTGTGCGTCAGCAATCCTATGCATAACTGGACATTCCAATGGTTAACTATGTAAATGTATTTAGATTTATTGAATTTATCTCTTTGGAAGCGATATGTTGCAGTGCTCCTGGTTTATATATGAAGTTTCTTGTGAAACTGTTTGTGATGGCAAGCCTGAACATAGAATACAGAGATCATGTAAGGACAATACCTGGGATATCCAATGACTTAAGGATCACTACCATCATCAGCAGGACAAAAAATGCCTGTTCAATATAATGTATAGCTTGCAGGTTGGGGTTTAAAACAGCAGGTTGGGACAGATTTAGGAGGCCTAACTACTGTTCAGATGCACAGTTCATTTAAGATGGATGACCCTCCTTTTTACTGTTTCAGGCCAGATGGCGGAATACAATGATTTTAAAAAGAGAAAGGAATGAGAAATTAGTTTAATTTGTCAAAAATCAATTTAGGATAATTGTTCTCATTTAAGGACTTCACTGGAGTGGTTAACAAAAGCAAAACAAACACGACTGAATCTTAGCTGAAAACTAATTCCCTTTTTAAAAAGGTATAGCTGGTTGAAGTCTAACAATGCATAAAGTCACAATATCAGTATACGGAACACGAGAAGATAAATGACACATTACAATGCAGATGATTATCACGATGGTTTGTGTGATGTGTAATGTAACAAAATGGGTGCTGTGGAAATGACATTCAAATGGTTCTTTACAATGGGATATTTGTTTTGGGGGGGGAATTAATCAAGCCATGGGGATTAGTACCATATAAAATTGTAATGGTCATTGTTAAGACTGCCACTTTTGCCAATAATAAATTGTTTAGAAAATCTATGAACTATAAAACTACAGTACCCTCCGCACGTTACACATGCAGTGTGTACCGGGACTTGCACCGGGTCGATACGGTACTCATGGGCATGGTAACCTCAATTATGTTTTGTTTTTACCTCCAGCCGGAGCTAAGCAGGCTGTAAGGAGAGCACAAGTCCGCAGACTCAAGTTGCTTGGAAGGGACGACAGGAGCCGCCAGCTTCATGCGGAGCACGAGGCCACTGCGGGAAGTAACAAGCAATTGGCTGTGTGCAAAAATTGTGTAACTAGTAAAACTAATAATACAACGGCAATAAATTAAGTCGCATTAGTATGTAATATGCCATAGCAAAAATATACGCAGAAAGAAGTAACAGTTAAAGTTGAACCGACAGGTTCAGTCTGAAAAGAAAAAAATATGCTGGTAGCTTTGTGTGCAGTCGTCTTATGTTGTCGGGGGGTGGGCATGACTGCGTCACAGGTGCTGGTGCCCAGCTTTGGTATATCTATTCAGGTTTCGGGGTCTTTACAGGTAAATACCCATTTGGTAATGGTTATATTTCATACTTGATAGGGAACTAATTATTACAAAATTAATTAGATCTAACACCCGCCTGCTGTGAATGTAGTAAAGTATTTTCACCCTCAAGAAAAGTATACTCAAACAAGTTAAGATATACGCCTTGAGTTTTACTTCTTAAGTCATTTTATTGGAAGTGTAAATCTATTTTAAAAAGATTAACGTGAATGAAGTTCCCACTCATTCGTCAGACCACCTTTCATAGTTACCAGTGGTATAACGATTTTCTGTTATGTGCTGTAACAGTCAATTGAAGGGGTGCCAGACAGAGTCAGAATACACTGCACTACCAACTACTAACTAGTCTGACACACGTTACCAGGACTCAAAACGTACCCACACCGTGTAAACCCTGTATAGAGTCAGCCAATGTATGTACTGCAATTAAGCATTCAAGGCTAACAATGCAATATAAAATACCCTGGTTATTCAATGTAACTTCTATCATTTCATACAAAACTCACACACTTTGGTGGCCACCGATATAAAATAAAACATGCCATTGAAATCCCACTTTTATCAATGTAATTCACAAACCTAATTCTGTACAAGGCTCAAGGGAATAAACCCTTGACTATCCAATTAATCATATCAGTTCTTTAAGAAGGATTACAATAGTTAAAAGCAACATTTAAGAAATTACAAAATGCAATAGTCTGTTTACATAATCGATAGGCAACACAAATGCAAATGAACGATCGCAGTGAAAACTGGCAAACTCAATTATTATTATTATTGTCCTTCCATGCTCTGGAACTCGTATAATGAAAACTATACTTTGAGAATTAGGTTTGGCTGTGGTGTCATATACAAAGCATGGCTTCACAATGGTTAACCAAGGTAGAGCAAATAACTAGTTCATCGTTTAGCCATGAAAAAACATGGTGTAACATGCTAAAATCTTAAAACATGTTCAAGATACCTTCTTGCTGATAGACCTAGGTGCACTTTGCTCTTATTAATTTTTACATCCCACAATCCTTCAGATCCAAGACATAATATTATTGTCTTACCCTATTATCTCTCTAGATATCCTGCACTGTCTAAAATTGCAGGGTTTTATTCACAAAGCGACATTTAAACCCTCATATTATATGCAAATTACTAGTCTTTTGTGTGCATTACACTACTGTATTACACTACTGCAAAATCAATGTCATTGATAAACTGCAATTGTCATTTCCACCACAGCTTTTAAACTGTGACATATCATTATAATATTACTCATGTACAGCTTGGCAGGCTTCGTAGAAATTATTTGAAAAGACACCAACAACTATTCCTATACAACTCATTGGAACGAAACTCTGAAGTGTGCCACAGAAACGAATTAAAAATGTTCAAAAATCACACCAAAAAATATGCGGATCTCCTGGCGGATTTCATTAAGATTCTCTTCAGTGTGTTCAAAGAAGTCTCTCTCCAAGAATCAATAATTACATGAATATTGAATTAACCCATGCTCTTCATAGAGTTTCTTTCATTTCATTTCACATATGCCAAATTGCTCTCATTTACACTTGCTTGCAATATGGAATTATCTGATATACATCAACTGTTCTAAAATAGTCACTGAAACACAGTGGCATGCGGTGACTTTATCAAGGCATGCAACATTGAGGACAGAAAAACACTTTCTTACAATGTAGGCTACTAACAGCGATTCAATAAACCAAATACCACAGATCCATTCACAACTGTACACCGCTTTGCTGAAATACTGTTAACGCTTTTCCTGCTTTTCTACAAGTACTTACTACTTCTGGTTTTGGTCTTCAGTTTATTTTTTTATTTTTTTTATTTCCGTTTTTTGTTGCAAAGTCTCTTGCACTAAACAGATTAGTCAACAAACATTTCATTTTTTCCATTTTGATTTTGACAAGTTTGCGTGCCGCTCAGGGTTCAGTCAAGGAGGATTCAATTCTACGGTTGCATGCCTTGCCAACGTTTTCCAACGCATGGCCACAACGAAGCAAGTTGCACACTGCATCGTGTTGCCTGGGCAAACTGATGCAACTTGGAGCTGCCAAGGCAGATTACTGGCATACCAGGCTATCGTATACTTAATGTTGTAGAATAAACATTTTTCTATCATATTCTTAAAAATGTTGTGGAATCGAATATATTCCAAGGCATGCAATGCATACATAGATGGCACACCACTGCTGAAATATCTGTCAGAGAAACAGCAAAACCCAACCCTGAATTTATTTCAAAGCAAATGGATGCATAAAGCAATCCTGTGAGGGTTCTGTAGCACAAACTATATGTGTAATCCATGCTGAATTGTAGTACCCCAACAGTCAGCTTCATATGAAGCAGGGCGAAAGCAAAGAATACACTAGAATCTCATTTCGAATTCCTGATAAGGAATAAAGAAAAAAATAAAGTTTGGGTAAGCTCCTAGCAGATTTAAAAACCTTGTAATAAAAAGGCATGAATCCTGCGCTAACCCACGTAGTATCAAACAGTTTAAACTACAATATCTTCAAATATGCTAAATCCATTTCCCTGCTGTCTGTATGAATACATTTCAGAAGCTAGACTCACTCTAAACCAAATTCTCAGCATACACAGCTCCTTTAGAATTAAGGACGGGGATTTTTAATCCATGTTACATTTAGTCAACTATTATTTTTCATCAGCTTCTTGACTCTTAAAATTGTATCTAACTACAGAGATAGGTCCATACACCTTGATTTAAATTAGAATGGATTATTGGGATCACAGCAGCAAGGGATTAAACACTTTTGGCAGGTCAAACAATCCATAAAAGAAAACACAAACACTCGTCAAATAAGCACCCCCCCCCCCCCCCCCGTCCCCCTCCCCGTCCCCCTCCCAATCCCCGTAAATATCTTTATTATGTGTGAGAAAAAACTATAAACACAGCCTGGGTTCCTGCTAAAATATCTGGCTCTTCATCAAAACAAGTCATATTAATGCTAGATAGTTCTTGCTAAACAAATGGTGTACTGCAGAAAACCAAGAGAACTCAACAAATCAGCTTGTCAATATTTTTGCTGACCTACACAGTATCATGCAATCATCACCTACATTATTTATAGAACAGATGTTAATAACCCGATGCAAAGAAAAATAGTAATAAACCGAATTTAATTTAATTACATTCATGAAGGTTGAGGGTGCCAATTTTTTAAACCTGTGATTCTCTACGTTACATACAAGAGCATGTTGATTTCATGTAATGAACTTTTGCTTGTGGGTAGAGGGTCTGGTAATCTAAAGACCTATCAATTTCAGTGGGGGAAATAACGTAAACGGAAAGGACAGGACAGGGTGATACAGTTTCCAAAACTTATTGTCAAGATCACAGATGCAGCCAAACAGTCGTACAGCAGCAAGCAGCGCTCCACTGACACACCCCATGCAAAGACAGAGATGTGTTTCAATTAGTGGGAAAAGGAGGTTAGAAGTGGTTGACTGAAATGCAAATGAGGGCAGCCACAATTTCACTTGAAAGTAACCAAAGTTCACTGGAAAGTTCAACTTCACCACTTCTTTCAATTTAGATTGCAATAAAAAAGGGGGCCACTCAGCTTTTTAAGAAAAGTTGCACACACAGCAGTTACTCTGCTGAAGCTTGAAAAGAGGAAGGACATGAATAATTAAAAATTATAACATAAAGACCACAGGTAGTTAATATATTGCATTATTTATCATTCAATTCTATATATAAAATCCAAATTGCTTCTCATCTCATTATAACTATTGATTAACGTCAAAAGATCAAGATACATTATTTAAACATTAACTCTGTCGTGACATGAAAAGGTTTAGCAATTTAAATTACCCCTTATAAATACCATGAAGAATAAAAAATGAACAGCTCCTGAGTGGCGCATCTGGTAAAGACGCTCAGGGTGGAGTGCAGGATGCGCCCTATAGCCTAGAGGTGACCGGTTTGAGTCCAGGTTATTCTATTGCCGACCATAGACGGAAGCTCCCAGAGGGCGGTGCACAATCAGTCGAGTGACATCATCTGGGGGGCTTAGGTCGGCCAGAGTGTCCTCGGCTCACCAGCGACCCCTGTAGTCTGGCTGGGCGCCTGCGGGCTTGCCTTAAGCTGTGTTGTCCTCCAACGCTGTAGCTCTGGAGGTGGCTGCACGGTGAGTCTGCAGTCTGAAAAAAAGCAGTTGGCTGACGGCACACGCTTCGGAGGACAGTGTGTGCTCGTCTTCGCCGAACCCGCATGGTGGTAGCGGTGAGCTGCGACTAAAAATAATTGGATATGCCAAATTGGGAGACAATAATTGGCGATTATTAAATTTAAAAAAATAAAATAAAATAATAACGAATAACAAATTAACAAGTTGCTTGTGTCACATGCATCTAAAACCCTTATAACAAGTACAGGTGAACTCCACTTATAACAGACCAAGGGACAATGGAAATCAGTACTTTATAAACAAAGTAAACTCAATTTGAAATGCTGTATGGAACTGCGAACATAAGTACCATAAATATAAACAATACAAGAAATTTCCCATTAAAGCCCATGTTTGGCAGGGACATGCCTCCTCAATACGTTGTAAACGGAACTCCGTTCTAACAGGATCCGTTATAAGTGGAGTGCACCTGTATTAGCACGATAACATAGAACAGTAACAAGCAAGTCAAAGTTTGCCTATTGTGGCCAAAAAATGAAAGGTTTAACGTAACAATACCCAACATCACTGTCGTCTCTGCACATTTTGGTTTAAAACATACAAATACACCAGCCAATAAACCACTAACCACACTGTATATTGGACATCCACAGTCGTTCAGACAATCACAGGTTTGTGCAACATGGTGTAGACCACTTCAAATAGAGCAAGAGAAACCATCACATGCTGTAGTTAGTGCTATAGTTATGTGTTACAAACCCAGTCACTAAAGCAGCTTGTTTCAGTATTACAAAGCTGCAATCTTTGATTTAAGTGTTTGTTGCACAACACTTCCCAGTAAACTCAATTTTAACCAAGTCTTAGTTGTATGGGCTCTCAGTGACTGATATACAGAAAGTATATATACCAGACTGACTATTGTAATTATTAAAGTATATTTAGTTCAGGATTACTTTTAACTAGTTCAATAGTGTGTGACCAATTTACTTGCTTTGTGCTGTCCCTGCTACCACAGCTCAAGCAGGTGTCTGCTAAATCAGATTTGTTGCTTCGCTTTAATGTCAATCATTAGGCAGACAGAAGCCAACTGTCAGTCATGCTGCCTTATTCCAAGCTGTCATAATGTGACTGACATGGCATGACAACAATACTTTCTTCTATGGAAACTTTCATGTACAAAGCATCTCAAGGCACCTTACAAACAAGACCCAAACTGCTGCATAGCAAAGGCCTTGTCAAGTAAATTAGTCTTTATCCTAGACCAGGGGTGTCAAATTCGTTTTGTATGGCAGGCTTGATCAGATACCCTGGTGCTTGATGCTGGCCAAGTGACAGTTATAAAAATACAAAGACGAATCCAAAAATGATCGTATTTAACAATTACCATACGCAACATATTTACATTCCCCTAAATAACATAAATTATTCCACTCACAGTCACGTCTTAGAACACGTGTGCAAACATGCCTCTGAGTGAGTTCCAAATTTTCATGTTGCTGTGATTCAATCGTTGACCACGTGGGTGAGACGGCAGAGCATCAGCTGGTTCGAGCTACGACACCAGTGATACCAGAAAAAAGTCTTTTACTTCTGATTTAATATGTTCTGTAGTGACAAGTGTCCTTGTGTGTTTCAAGAGAAATTGGGAATTTCATACTTTAAGCAACATGTGGCTGTTGTAAAATAAAACATTAAAAGACACTGAAGCAAACCATGGCAAGAAATAGGATACAGGAAAGGTAGGTGAAGATAAATGAATTGGCACAGTCATTGAAAAAGCAGCAATCGATGTTTACTAATGCTTGTAACATAAGTGATTCTGCTTTTAAGGTGAGCTATGTGATTGCCTACGAAATAGCTGTTTCTTCAAAAACATTTTCTGATGGAGTTGTTGAAGAAATGCTGCTAAAAGCTGCTGAAATAGTGTGTTCTGAGAAGCATCAAACTTTCTCTGTCGTGAATATCAACAATTCTAAATTTTGTTCTCAACTTAACTCGATTCTCAAGATATCCTCAGCCCAGTCATTTGCTCCAGATGTTGATGCGCTGGTTCAAGCAAAGAGGTTCCAAGTATGAGGAAGCAGCAGAAGCAGCCACTAATATTCTTTGTCTGTCTTTTGGTGAGTGTTAAATAAACAAAATTGATCTTTATCTATTTATATTTTGTGATTTTTTGCAATTTTATTTACCTGTATCCCATACCTGTCAGCGATGAGTTTTCAAAATAAGGGAGCTTTTGTAAACTGAAATCTGAGTGGCCTGAATTGAAGTGGATACCACCTACATAAGAGACAAAAGCTATTCCACTTTATTACTTTGTAGAATGATAGACTGTCATACGGTCTCCCTCTAATTGCTTTTCGAAAGGAAAACTATAAAAACAGTAAAACCATGACATGCTTCACAATCTAATTATCCCTCTTGGCCCATCTTCAGGCACATTCTAAAATGTGACCAGCTTTAGTAGTGGCTGAGAGAATTGTAGTTTCCATTTGTATTCAATTCAAGCACCTCTCCTGTGCAATGGCTGCCAAGATTGAAAAATCCAAGCCACTGCAGAGCGTATTTCTGAAATGCACTCATGTATACTGGGGATTAGGATGGGATTACTTGTCATGTGAGGGCAGCACCACCATCAGGTCAATAGGATTTTCAGTAACTTCAGGCAGGGGCACATTTACACCCAGTACAATATGGGATGCATTCTCAGAGTTGTTTACTCTAAATTTCCTGTAAGGAACCAATTACAATTTATAAAAAGACAATACTCCAGCAATGGAGAATTAAAAGATAAAACCTGAAAGCATCAAGTCTGGTTTAATTTTAATTGTGGTTTGACTATCAACTTACGAAATAGGGATAAAAAAAAAAAACACAAACAAACAAACAAACAAACAAACAAACAAACAAACAATCTAAGACCACATTTCAAAAAGGTACTAAATTTACATATTTATTATTTTTGATTAAAATGCACAGTATGATATTGTCACATGGCTGGCTGAGTGGTGCCGTCAGATCCAGGAAATGAATAACACACAGGACAGATGAGGTGAAATGATGAAGACACTTGCTTGCGCCGGTTTATTATAAATAAAAAGGTTTTAACAAAACACAGGACACGGCACTTGCGGCCAAAATAAACAGACAAACAAAACGAGCAGACACTGACGCACAGGGACGAACACTAAACAAACAAGTACCGTGCTGGTTCTCTAGCACGACGTAGCAATTGAATGTTATAATTATTTCTCTCCTCACTCTCTCCCGTTCTTTCGCCCTGAACACTCAACCCCGAGTGAGTGAAACGTGCACCTATATATATTCAATTACTAATTAATTATTCACTTGAATCCCAGCACGTGAATTAATTATGTGCAACCTCGTGCTCACATATTATATACTTTAAATGCACGTGAAGTGATGTGCAATCCCGTGCCTAAATACAATTATACATTTTAAATAACTCGTGCTGCACACACCCATTTCTATCCCGTGCAGCCATATCTATACACCAACATTAACACACCACACGCAACATACAACATAGAAATGCACACAGGGGCGGGGCACATTGCCACAGATATTAAAAGGGAAAACTGACAGATAGTTACAAATTGGTATCACGTCTATTCTGCTTGGATTTTAAACAATTTCCCAAATCCATCGACAAGGTTCTTTATCACGAGGCATTAGGATTGTAATCAAAGTTCCTCAGAGAATTTGATGGGCTGCTATGTTGCCTAATTAGACTGACAACTGAAAGACAACAAAGTGTGGTATTTATAGAGTTACTTTTTAAATGCATATATTATTTTTCCACACATACATTATTATCATTTGTTTATTTAGCAGATGCCTTTATCCAAGATGACTTGCAGAGACTAGAGTGTGTGAACTATGCATCAGCTGCAGAGTCACTTACAACAATGTCTCATCCGAAAGATGGAGCACAAGGAGGTTAAGTGACTTGCTCAGGGTCACACAATGAGTCGGTGAAATGAGCTGGGATTTGAACCGGGTTAAAAGCCCTTTTCTTTAACCACTGGACCACACAGCCTCCCATACATACATACATACATACAGAAAAGTAATTGATAAACTGATGTCAGTATTTTAATAATTTTTGTCTTTGGAATGCTGTTCCCTTTTATTTTAGGTAGACGACTAACAGAGAGATGAAACAATCTCCTGTCCTAGCTCTGAGTACACAATCATTCCCTTGGAGAGTGGGCCTCTCACAGGACACAGCAGGTGAATTCCCTTCCGATGACTTTCTTGGAGATGATTCTTCACTCCAGCTTTAACAATTATGTCACCACACCAGAACTGTCACAAAGTCAAAGATACTGCTGTCATGAACATGTCATCCTTAGCAATAATCTGATGGCTTCAAGAATGTTTGCATTCCTGTTTCAGGTCAAATGATGTTGTACTTTTGAATGATTTGTCCATTTACATATATAGTTCTTTTTTTTTTTTTTTGTAAAGGAAACTGCCTCAACTACAGGAACTAACAAAAGCTGCAATATAGCAATATCGTTTAATGCTTTCTCAGGCTGATGTTCATTTAAAGAATAGAAATGTAACCATTGAAATAGAAATGTAACCACTGACATAGAAATGTAACCATTACCAAAATGGTATTTACCTCCTAAAGACCCGAAAATGATATACCAAAGCTGCTCGCCGAGCCAGTAGCGCAGTCATGGCCCCACCCCCGAGGGCACAAAAGGACTGCGCTCACAGATCTCAGCATCATTATTCCTTCAAGCCTGCTGCAATCATGGACACAGCAACCTTGAAGGTTAACCCTTTGCGGTCCATTTATTAAATGCGCATCAGGCACGCCAGGTCTAATTAATTTTCACACGCGCAGTTAATTTTAGACGCGCTGTTTAAAAGTATTTTTTTTCCACAGTCAAACGGGTTTAAATGGCCCTGCATAACAACAAAGCACTCACTAGGCATCTCCAGCCCCACCCCACCCTTTCGTTCGCTATCGCTTTCACCTATGTAAGAAATAAATAATAAAAATAATAGTCGTACATACCGATCAATCATCTCCTGATCACTCGTTTTATCACCAAACTCCTCAATATTTTATTACTATAACATCTCAAAAAAGCTCTGCAAATGTCTGTGTTCTCCGTGTGCTGATTCACAGGCAGCCAGCTTGTTTACTTACGACCGCCCCGTTATCTGATACCAGGGCCATGTATAACTATTCATCAGATACGCCCCCCCCCCCCCCCCCCGGACTTGTCTCGGCTCCTGTCGTTCCCACTTGACCACTGAATGGTTTTCTCGACCTGTCCGACATGCAACTGTTAGGCTACCAGGACCTGTCCCTGTCCGACATAATGATGTCGGACAGGGTCCGACAATGGACCTGATAGGAATAATTGCAATGTCGGACCAGGTTCGACAATGGACCGCAAAGGGTTAATGGTTACACTTCTATTTCAGGGAACCAGGGTTATGACAATAACCTAACATTTCCTTTCAAGTATGAAATGTAACTATTACTGAACAGGTGAGTGTACCAAAGTCGTCGCAAGGGCAAGATTGCGTAACGACTGGAATGCTACAAGGTTAAGCCAAGAGGCTGCCCTGTGCTTTACCATACGGAACCCCAGTAACAAGTAGCTAGGATGAAAAAATTAAGGGAGAGTTTCACCTGGGACTGGGAAGCTGACCTTAACATTCTAGTTTCAAAACCAGGGTTTTGAGGATCCACGACATTGTCTCTAGAACCCAGTGAATGTATGGGGAGTCTCCCCTACCTCTTACATTGCAAATGTCTCTGACAGATGCACCCTGGAATAAAGCCCACGGCATTGCCATGTGCCTGGTGTTATGAGCAGTGAGATTCTCTGGAGGGCAAGTTGGGCAGCTTACAGGTAGTCCTGACCGTGTCTGCTATCCACTTGGACAGCCACTGCTTAGACAGGGGACCATGAGGCTTCACCTCATATCAGACTAAAAATTGTTCAGAATGCTTCCAACTTTTCGTCCTGTCAACATAGTATGACTGCAAAGGAGTTGGATGGAAAGCCTCCAGTTTCACAGTCTGGTTGCCATGGAATGCTGAGATCGTCTTCGACAAAAAGGCAGCATTTGTCCTGACCTCTCTAAAAATTAAGCAGGCTTTCGCGATCGAGAATGCCTGCATCTCACTCGCCCTATTTACGGAGGTGATAGCGAGCAAGAAAGCCATTTTAAATCATAATTTCAGCAAGGGCTCAAATGGAGACTTCATGAGTGCATTAAGCACCATGTTTAGCCTCCAACGAGGAACAATGTCCTTCATAGTCGGCCAAATCCACTGACTCCCTTTCACAAATTGCCCCGCCAGGAACTGAGCTCCTGTGGAGACGGTCAATCTTAGCATGGCAAGCTGAAATAGCTGCCAGATGGACCTTTAATGTAGAGTGCCTCTAGACAGTGGTGGGACACTTGGAGGTGGTAGCTTGCGAAGCAGATGAACCAGCTTCTTAGTGGATTCCCACAAGCAGTAAGAATGCTGAAGCATCTTGTCCACTGCGGGACCAAACGTATGCCCTGGAGTGATTGGAGCGTCCAACTGTGTGTCCAGCTGTTGTGGTGAGGGCCTGTGGTTCTCAGAGATGGGCTGCAGCAAATGCAACTGTTAGGCTACCAGGATGCTGTTGTAGTTCCCTAGCCATGCAACAAACACAGTGACTGAATAGGATCTCTTGGGGATCACCTCAGAGACCAGGAACTGCTTGTTAGTAATAACAGTCCTTGATTTCCATTACACGAGAGTAGATGTTAAAACTTCATGCTGATTTGAACTCGGCTCTCGCCAAGATAAGCACCAACTAAGACGTAGCTTTACAGTAAACTAATGTGATCCATATGTGTCTCCATCCATTTACGTTTCCTTCCATATGATGATGTAGATATCCTTCTGTCTGGTGTTAATGGCTGAAGTGTAATGCTGGCTCCAGGGATCAGCTTATTTTGCCTCCCTGGCGCATCAGCACACACAACGGCTGCGATGCTGGCTCCGGGGATCAACCAAAGTGCGGCCTCCCCAGCGCATCAGCATGACAACCGTCTGGATTGAGCTAAGTAGGGTACATCTCTGGGGTTTTCAAGTGGGCACCTTCCATCCTCAGTGTTTCGTCGACTAGCCCACGACACCTCAAGAGGGCTCGACGGTGATTCTGGCGTCCCAGCATCACCCCCCTCCGTCCCCCACTCAACTCAGCCCAGCTTACTTACCTGTCCCCAGCCAGAATCTTTCCGTCTCAACCACAGCCAGTTGCTGCTCCTTTCTGCTGCTTCAGATAAGTTCTTCACTGTGCGACGCAACTCTTGGCCACTGAATCCGACGTCTCTGAGAAACCGGGTTGTAGAGTGTGCCACAAATCCTCGACAACCCACTTCCACTGGGTAAACCCGAACTCTCCATCCTCGCTGTTCCGCTTCAGTGGCTAGTTGAGCATACCGCAGTTTCTTCCTCTCATATGCCTCATCTACAGCATCCTCCCATGGCACTGTTAACTCTACCAGGTGAACAAGGCGTGCTGATCCAGACCACAAGACAATATCTGGTCGAAGGTTAGTGGTGGCAATCTCAGGTGGAAAAATAAGCCGTTGACCAACATCTGCTAGCATTTTCCAGTCTCTAGCAGCTTCCAGTTGTCCTGGGCGAGAATTGGTTTTAACACCTTTTCTTGGTGGTTGCTCTCCTGGGCGGAGGAATGTTGTCTTTTGTGTGTAATGTTTTGATGGAACAGGTGACAACTTATTGGTCATGTTACGCTTGTCTTCCAATGCTAAGGCCAAACATCGCAGCACCTGGTCATGGCGCCAAGTAAACCGTCCTTGGCTAAGAGCCACCTTACATCCTGTCAAAATGTGCCTTAATGTTGCAGGTGATGAACACAAAGGACATGAGGGATCCTCTCCTACCCAGAGGTTTAGGTTCTGTGGTGATGGGAGAACATCATATGTTGACCTGATGAGGAAACTGATCCTGCTCTGTTCCATTGACCATAGGTCTTTCCAGCCAATCTTGCGTTGTTCCACACTCTCCCATCTCATCCATTCTCCCTGCTTGGCCTGGGAAATGGCCTTTATACACCTCATCCTCTCCTCCTGCTTTTGCACCTCGTTGACTACCAGCTTCCTCCTTTGAGCTGGGGCCGCCTTGTGCCATGTAGGAGGAGTTGAACTGAAACCAAGACCCCCTCTTCCATGCTGAACTTGCCCCATGATATCACCAATTCGAAGGGCAGCCTTTGCATCTTCCACAGCTTTCTTTGCTGCCCACTTTCTTCCAGTTTTCAACACAGGTGCTGCCTCCCTTACGCATTTATCACGTGACTCTACTAAAGTCATTTCCAGTCTGACCTTGGCGCACTTAAACTCCTCGGTTAGAGCAGAGACTGGTAGCTGCAGTATTCCTTTACCATAAAGTCCCACTCTGCTGAGGCAGCGTGGAACTCCCAACCATTTCCTGATGTATGAACTGATTAAAGCTTCCAGCTTCTCTACTGTTGTCAAAGAAACCTCGTACACAGTCAGTGGCCACAGCAACCTCGGCAGTAGACCAAACTGAAAGCACCAGAGTTTTAGTTTACCTGGTAGAGCGCAGCTGTCTATGCTCTTCAACCCTTCCACTGCTTGTTGTCTAACTTCTCCCACACGAACTGTGTCCTTTAGATCCCCGTCGTACCATCTCCCAAGACTCTTCACTGGCTTCTCAGACACTGTTGGTATTGCCTCACCATTAATGAAGAATGTTTTATCTACTACTTTGCCTTTAATTATAGAGATGCTCCTTGATTTAGTGGGCTTGAATTGCATTCGTGCCCATTCAATGTTATTGGTTAATTTGCCCAATAATCGATTAGTGCAGGCTACTGTTGTAGTCATGGTTGTCATGTCATCCATGTATGCTCGAATTGGTGGTAGTCGCATTCCAGAAGCCAAGCGCTCTCCTCCTACTACCCATTTTGATGCCCTAATGATTACTTCCATTGCCATGGTAAAAGCCAGTGGAGAAATGGTGCATCCTGCCATTATTCCAACCTCTAGGCATTGCCATGTAGTGCTGAATTCTGAAGTTGAAAAACTGAATTGCAAATCTCCAAAATAGGCTTTCACTAAATTTGTTATTGTCATCGGTACACTGAAAAAATCAAATGCTGCCCAAAGTAGTTCATGTGGCACTGAACCATATGCATTAGCCAAATCCAGGAATGTCACATGGAGCTCCTTCCTCTCCTTTTTAGCTGATTGAATTTGTTGCCAGATCACATTGATGTGTTCTAAGCAACCTGGGAAACCTGGAATGCCCGCTTTTTGTATTGAAGTGTCAATGAAGCAGTTCTTTAATAGGTAAGCTGACAATCTCTGAGCAATAATGCTGAAGAAAATCTTGCCTTCTACGTTTAATAGGGAAATGGGACGAAACTGACTGATGCTTGTAGAATCTCTTTCTTTAGGTATAAAGACTCCACCTGCTCGGCGCCATGCTCTTGGTACAACCTGTTTTTCCCATGCCACTTTCATCAATTTCCACAGAATTCGTAGAACTCCTGAAGCACTCTTGTACACTCTGTACGGAACTCCATTAGGCCCTGGAGATGATGAAGCCCTTGCTTTTTTCACAGCTTGCTCTATTTCTTTCCACTTAGGTGCACAGTCCTCCATTTGGTATTCTGGTGGATTGATAGGTGGGATGTCTGACGGAATTGACATAGGCTCCTGCCTTTTTGAATCTGTATGTGTTTCCTCCAAATATCTCTCCAGCTCAACCTTAGATGCTTTTAGTGTGCCATTCTTCTCACTGGTGAATAACTTCTTTACAAATTTGAATGGGTCTTTATAAAAGTTAGCTCTCGCACGCTCCTTCTTTTTGTAGCGTTTCCGTAGGCGCTCAGCTCTGCGCAATGTTGCAAGCTTATCTTTTATGACCCTTTGTAAGAGATTGAGTCCCTCCTTCTGACTTTGTTCTGCTCTTCTCCATTGGTTCCTCAGCTGTCTCCTTTCTCTAACTAAGCGTTCAATCTCTTGCTGCCGTCTAGACTTTCCAGGAATAGTTTGTACTTTTTCCTTCCTTTTTTCAACTCCAAACCTCTCACTTCCATATGCGTAGATGATGTCCCCAAATTTATCCAGCTTCTTTTCAACTGTTCCACTTAATCTTTCCAATGCAACGCAGAGATCTGTGTTTACTGTGTCCCATGCAGTTTTCTCACAAGCTCTTGGCCATTTAACTCCAGGCTTGTGCCCGTTGAGGTTCTTTTCTCTCTTATGCTGGTTTGTCTGACCGGGTTCACAAGGATCATTAGGTTCATCACTAACTGTGTCCATGCAAGTCCTCCTCACATCTATGACAGGGGTGCTGATATCCTGCGAACTGTGGTTTGCTTCCTGTCGCTGGATTTCATTCGACTGACTTGACTGACTTCGTAAGAAGTACTGATCAATGCGAGGCCCTTGTCCCTTCTCCCTCAAGCATTTCATTCTCCCTTGATGAATCTTCAAACCCCTGACCGTTGTCGCCTTGCTCCAGCCGCAGACACAAACCTGGAGTTCCATGTCTTTGTTAACTGCAGATCTTGAACTAGTCTTTTGTGAAGTACTCTCCATACTCATATCCGTTTCCGTTCCTAAGTCGTTAACCGTGTTGTCCAACGTTGAGTCATCTTCCGCCCCCGCTCTCGCAGACTCTAGGGGTATTTTTCTCTTTAATTTCTTAGAAGCCTTGGGCGGGTGTCTCCAGCATCCTGTAAACACAGAGCTGGATACTGCCGACAAGGGTAGCTAACCCTTACCAGCCCCAATGGGGTCTCTTTCCTCCTGTCAGCTGTCTCTCCAGGCTGTCACAAGGTCTTTCCCTTGTTGCCAGCTGCACTATTCACAGCAGTCACTGGACGTATCCAGATCTTCATGATTTCCATTACACGAGAGTAGATGTTAAAACTTCATGCTGATTTGAACTCGGCTCTCGCCAAGATAAGCACCAACTAAGACGTAGCTTTACAGTAAACTAATGTGATCCATATGTGTCTCCATCCATTTACGTTTCCTTCCATATGATGATGTAGATATCCTTCTGTCTGGTGTTAATGGCTGAAGTGTAATGCTGGCTCCAGGGATCAGCTTATTTTGCCTCCCTGGCGCATCAGCACACACAACGGCTGCGATGCTGGCTCCGGGGATCAACCAAAGTGCGGCCTCCCCAGCGCATCAGCATGACAACCGTCTGGATTGAGCTAAGTAGGGTACATCTCTGGGGTTTTCAAGTGGGCACCTTCCATCCTCAGTGTTTCGTCGACTAGCCCACGACACCTCAAGAGGGCTCGACGGTGATTCTGGCGTCCCAGCATCACCCCCCTCCGTCCCCCACTCAACTCAGCCCAGCTTACTTACCTGTCCCCAGCCAGAATCTTTCCGTCTCAACCACAGCCAGTTGCTGCTCCTTTCTGCTGCTTCAGATAAGTTCTTCACTGTGCGACGCAACTCTTGGCCACTGAATCCGACTTGAATAGGAGCGCTAAATTAGGTGCCTGGACCAAGGCAGCAATAGAAGCCTCAACCGACGGAAAATGGGCCAGGCCCAGCATCTTCGCATCATGCACCCTATATAGGGTGTCCATCGACTGGGAAACAGCAGGAGCCGCTGACGGATGGTCCCAGGAAGACTGGATCTCAAAGAGAAAATCTGGGTGAACTGGGGTGGATATGGGAGAAGCGGTGGGCTCATTGTCGAAAATCAATTGCCTTGTTTCCCCAGCTGTAGGTCAGGGTACTAGCAAGATTGCAGTGGCCCTCTTGATTGGAAGTATAAGCTGGTACAAGTTGGTACTGGTTAAGGACTGTAGCACCAGGTCGGTACCGGCTCGGAACCAGATCACTGACTTTAGCACTGGGTCAGAACAAGAATGGCACTGGGTCGGTACCGGTTCTGTAGATTTAGCACCGAGTCAGTACTGGTACCGGTGCGGTAACCTCTGACTCGGGTCGGTTCAGTACCAGGTCGAGAGCAGAGCGGGTGGTTGACCTCGGTACCGGTTTGGTACAGGTCCACCGGTTCGCAGTTACCATGGGTGGCAACATACAGGGATGCCCACTTATAAAAGCCACTGGCAAAACCACTCTGTCAGTACCACACACAAGACGGAGTGAAGCCTGCTTGTTAGAATGGACTAACAGCCTTCGCAATGGTGATGATGTCAACAAAACGGCATCAAGATACTGGGGTTGAGGATGCTTAAAGCAACAACCACCGAAGCTCAGTCCTGGGCAGTACTGCTGAGCCCAGCAGTTGCACTTGCTGCACGTGTGCCGAGCACCACGTTAGACAAGCCGCTCGTAGAATCTGTAAAATACACAGAAAAAGAAAATACTCTCGCAACAAAAACAGTAATTAAACATGCGGGGCTAATGTTAGTTTGTTTAATAAAAAAATATTAATTTGAATAATTACAATAGTTCAAATTAATGTGTGTTAATCAACTTGAATGAATACTATATGACCATTGCCATGTTAGATCGACTAAACACAGACAGACAATCTATTAGTTATCTGTTAAATAATGTGAATATTCATTCCCGTTAATTAAGACCTCATCAATATTATTTTATTTAATGATGTGTGCAAGATCAAGGAATTACAATAATACACACAAAACATCCTCAAATAACAACGTAGGTTAAAAAATCTTAGCAGTTTATTAGATAATAATACTAATGGTACAGAAAGGAAAAACTTAGAAAATCACCATGAGGTAACAATTCACATACAAGTAAAACACTTATTCCTTGAATGTATATGCTTCTATATATGTTGTTTCTTAATAATGCACTTAAACTACAGTACAAGTAGAATCCTATTGCTTTCCTAACATTCAATATAGGTTCAACATTTCATTCTAACACAGTACATTAACTCCTCTGTCTCAATCTCAGTGCAGGCTGCGTGAATCTGCTAGCAGGTGATGATGTCACTCTGCAGACAGTTCCCTCAGCTCAACTACACAGACAGTGGCCCTGCGTCTATTGTTCATAAATAACTCTAGTTAAACACAAGCATTTATTATTAAAATGCAAAACAAACTTTTCTCAATTACAACTCTTCTAATAACATATCACAGCTAAGGCTGGACTACAATTGTTTACCAACAATTACACTAGTATACTTTCAAATAGGCACTTCATATGACAATATGAGTTAAGCAGCTTAGTTACTTTTTAGCAAGGTTCATACTCTGAGGCTTTTCATACGCGCGTTAAAAGCACAATGTAAACAGAACTATTTCATCAATTTTTATGTGTTGTCATTACCATGAATTACTCCAGTTCCACAAGGGAAAGGTAATGGAATTATACTCAACGGTTACTTGAAGACCCCAAAAGTCTGCAGAACAAATCTTCCGTTTTTGTTACATTTTCGCTTCATTACTTGGTTTTTACATGTGTAAAAACCAAGTAGGGTTTTTACACATGTCCCGTGTTTACCTTTATCTTCAAAACCCAAGTAGGGGTTTCACACACGTCCTGTGTGTTTTCTTCTATGAATGCTTCACCTCAAAAGGCAGACACAGTCTCGTTATGCTGTGGTTACGGCTGGTAACAGAAGCTTGTATCCCAGCCGGAAATGGTTCTTTTCGACGCATAGATAAACTGACTCGCAGACGTCTTTTTCCTATCACGGAGCTTTCTTTGACGTTCGTTTATTGCAGAGTACAGAATCTTCTTGCAGTCAAGAGGTATAAAGCTTAATGCTATCTTCTCTTCATTGGAAACAAATTCAAAGTTCTGGCTGCAAGCTTCACATAAAGACCTATACATTACCCCTACAACGGTCTTCCATTGTTTTGGACAATGGATTGCCTCACCCTGCATGGGAAGAATAAATGATCTAATTATGACTTCCTTCTGCTGTCTCCAGCTTTTGTTTCCTCCATAAATTTTGATCTGATCTTCTGATCTATTTATGATCCTATAGAGACCCTTTGTGTCGGGTTCAGTTAAAGTCCACCGGCTCACTACACCCTCCTTTGTGTTGTGTGCTCGGAAGTTGCTCCAGTCAATAGTTCACATGCTGCCCTGCATACTGTGTGCTCAAGAATTAATCCAAAAGATTAGTTCAGATATTTACTTATATCAAAAATAGTTCATTCCAGGCAATTGTTCCTACAAACAATTACATAATAAACTGTCTCGTATGGTGCTAAAAAGCAAAAACAATTAATAAAATAAGCTCCAGCCGGAGCTATGCAGCCTGGGGGAGAGCACCCTGGGAAGGAGTGACTCGAGCCGCTGGCTTCACGCGGGGCACAAGGCCGCAACGGGACGAAAAATATGCATAATTAGTAAAAATTAGTTTAAATATAACACATCACTTGTGCAACAAACTCAATAAATGCAAAATAGATACAGACAGAAGCAACAATGTACTTCACTGAACAAGACTCTCCGATCAGGTCAGTCTTGAAAGGAAAAAATGACTCCAAGATCTGTGAGCGCAGTCCTTTTGCGCCCTCGAGGTAAGTATCCATTCGGTAATGGTTACATTTCATACTTGACAGAGAACTGGAGAGTATCTGTTCTTTGGTATTTCTGTAAATTATACATGGCATTACATCATTTTGTTGATTTTGTGATGAATTAATTCTTACAATTTTCACAACAGGATAATGAACCCTTTGTTTGTTTAAAGCACACCCAGGGTTCAAATTTATTCATAACATATTTTTGTATACATTCAGAGGACTGACGGTCCTTCTGAAAGCCTTAGCAAATACTAGGTCATGAATTCTTGAATCAATGATTTGAGCTACATCTGTAAAGCTAACACACATATGGCAGAACTGTGATATATGAGGGACCTAACAATGGCTGGGTTTCCATGGAAAAAGAAAAATAAGTCTCACCTTTTCCTCACAATATTTTGGTAGTACCTTTTGGTTTGTGTGGGTACCATGTAGTTTTCTTTTAGCCAGACAAATTATCCTTCCAAATGGAAATAACTTAATTGACATTAAAATATGGGAGGGTATATTTAAGTGTTTCTTCCTCGACATTTTTTGACTGCACATTTATTATAAACCTATTATACACATACATATATAATATATACACGTTTTCCTACAGAACTGCAATTGTGATCTTTATAGTCTATGAACAGAGTTAAAATACCAGCACTTAGGTTAATGTTATAAAAATGATCCAGCCAAAATGTTTAGTACAGTACATTCTTTAAATGCTGGTAGTAAATCCACAATAGGTTACCCTACTCGCCCATATTTCCCATTAAACACTACTAATACTAATAATAATACTAATAATACTAACAATAATACCTAAATCCGAGTTCTGCAGGGAAAGAGCAAGGCATATTTTGTATATATGAATTTCCAGCTATACTAATGGAATACATTTTGGGGTACAAACATGACTTTTTTGTCCTTGGTAGGTACCCATGATAGATGCTACTTAAGGCTAGGGTACAGTGTATTGCATCTTATTGTTAAGGGACAGAAATATCTAAGTTTAAAGCAAAATCGGCTATCCGATCATCAAAACACGAAGATAACAAAAGTGTAAAGGATGAATAAAATAGCTGGGCTTTGCAAAAGGCTTATTTATTTATTTATTTATTTATTGCAAAGGGCTACATTTATTTAAACTAATCATCCTATCATTTTATTAGTCAAACAGTAATAATTTGAAATCCCTCGTACTGTATGCTTATTCTTTTTCCTATTTGGTCAGGTATCAGATAATAAAAGATTGCTTGGTACTGCCTTTAATTATAGTAGAAAGTTACATGAGGTTACATCACAAACAGGATTTTCACTGCTGACGCCTCGTATGGATTTTGAAGATGTCTCCATGCAAAAATGTTTTTGGTAATTGGATAGCTTTTTAGCGTGAGAAGGCGATTTGCCCACCCTTTAAAGTCGTACAATGTTTTAGACAATGTGAGGAATATGCATGGTATGTGCGTGCTACGTCACTTATGTCAAAACAGTGGAGAGAGAATTGAGTTTCTAAACTGCGCAGAAACCAGGCCAGCAATTTGAGGCTTCCCTGAAAAAATTCATGATACACTGAAGAAAATCTTTCAGCTAATACGTATGCAGACATTTGCCAAAACACTTCTTTCCTTCGCTGTTTCCTGAAGCCAGCGCTTCAGGAAACAGCTCACTTCTGGACACCAACATGCTTAGGATAATGCAACCTACACTCAAATCAAACACATTGAACTATTGCAGTACAAATTTGTTTTAAAACACTGTTATTTTATATCTATTCCATTATATTGATTCTGCTGCACCTGTCGGTTAGGGAGGCACAATTGTATAAAACCAAGTCACCTCATCCCAGCACAGTGGCCCCTACTGGCCAGTGAGCTCAAGCAGAGACATGATGGGCTTGCCCTGGTTCTCCAGGGGCTAGTAGTAGTCTGAAACCTGCTGCCAAGGGCACTCGCTAACCTTGAGCGGCATGAATTAATTATGGCTCCTCACACTTTCAAATTCAAACAATTGAAGAAAGCAGCACGCGAATTCTTTCAACTAAAGTCAGCAGCAACCTTTTAAGACCCAGACCCAGTGTGTTCACAGACTGAAGAACAACCCCTAGTTCAACAAACTGCACCGCCTTCATCAATAAGACAAACATTTATGAAATATTAAAATTGTACTTTTTTCTGAAAACATAAAATAACTGGAGTTTTTTTTTTATGTTATTGCCGACGGTTTGACTGACAAGCTCTTTTTAGATAGCGTGAGTGTTGGCGAATCATTTTAATTTGACATTCAATATGTGAAAGTGGGTTGTGCATCAGGTAGGACTAGCAGTCGGTTGGAGAAAGCGTTCTCTTGAATTTTCCTCATCAGCACACTAGCAGCATGCTTTCAACTTGTTAGATAATGATGCATCACTGGCAGCAGTAGATTCTGGATCTGTCAGCTCGTTCATGATGACATGACACCGACATGTCTTTGTCTGACAAAAATGTATTTTTCAATAATTAGTTGAGTTATGTCAAAGGTTGCATAATGTATAATCTAAAAATCCAGCCTAATCCCTTTTTATGCAAAAACATGCATACATTTAAAAAAAAAGCTGTGCAAGCATCAAAAACCTGAACTACAGTAGCTGACAGATAACAACTTAGATGGTTCGGAACAGGTTAATCAGATGACCACACATGTTATTCCGAAACTGACAGTGAAATGACAAGATAATTAGTCATGAGACTAATTAGCTGTTAATGTCTTAACATCGGCACTAGTAAAACAAGCAATAAAAACAGACAATACATTTCTCATGTCACAGCTCACAGTATGTCAAAAGGTCTGCGGATGAGTGTGTGGGTCTGTGTGTGTGTGTGAGTGACATAGCTATGAGGTTGCTTCATACCATACCCCAACAAGTCATCCAGAAAATACTGGTATTAATACAAGCATAGGACGGAATAGTATATCCACATCTGTTCCTTTCTGACATCCTCAAATGCATAAAAATGACTACCAATTACAAGTAAAAAAGTAAAAGCATTTGTTTGTTTATTCATGGCCCACTTGGGGTTGAGACACCATCCTGCCACCGGAAATATAGTTGAATCAGCCGATGATAAATTGCCCCTGTAAAAAAGTATAACTGCAACATACTGAACTCCAATTAAATATTTAGTTTGCTGTCTTGCTGCTTTTATTAATTCTCTGGTCAAATAGGGGAATGAAAACTGAGATTGCACTTACTATATATATAGATAGATATAGTGATTAGGAAGTAGGTTTACTACATCAACGAACCATATCTCACGGTAGGGCATAGGAAGGTAATATTGCATACAGTTGTTAAGGAAACCATGGGGATGCAAATGCCACAGTCAATTTGTCAAGAATAATTGTTTGAAGTATTTCAGTTATTGTGGTGGGTGAGTAATAAGTTATTAAAAGAAAAGATGATTTGTATAATTAAAAAAAAAACAATGAACATGTAAACTAATTGCTAATGAAAGTGTAGCTGCTGATCAGTGGATGCATTTTTACCTTTTAGTTGCATTTAATATATATATTAAGCTCTATGACATCAGACATAACCGTCACTTATCAAATATGTAACAAACATAAAAACACAAAATGAATAAATAAATGTTGATGACATTATTGTGGTATGAAACTCTGCCACATGCATGAAAGTAATATTTGGGAATGTTCATGAATGGCAGCAAAAACTTTTATTAAATGCCATCAGCATTCTGGGATCAATAAGCTACTAACAATAAGCTACTAAAAACCAAACGAGCAAAATGGGCTGAATGGCCTCCTCTCGCTTGTAAACTTTCTTATGTTCTTATGTTCTAACTCTCAATACTTTGTGAAAGATTGAGTCTGTCTGCCTGTCAGTCTGTCACACTCTACAGGGTGAACCGACTTGAATCCAAATGTTATCATACATGTCTATCAAACTTTCGAATTGCATTTGGTTATATAATGCAAACATTTTTGATTTGACAAACACACACACACACACACACACACACACACGTCTACGAGGACCTATTTGCATGCACTGGTTTGGCCTTCAGTCCTCTCAAGTCATGTATTGCAACATACAAGAAAACATTTGTTTCCAATACGAGTTGTTTTATCTACCACTGTGCAGCCAAAAATGCCCGATTTTTTTAAGTCATTTTGATTTTAAGTATACAGAGAATATGGTGGTTCTTGAAAGTGATTCTTTACAAAGTGTCATTGTCGGCAATCAGAAAGTAATTCCACATAACTACCTTGATTAGAGGCTTGTCCTCTTCATTGTGTCTCTAAATGGGAGCCTTGCTTGGTGAAGTAAATCCAGTAATCAAGCATCTCACTATCTTATTACGTACTTAATATTTTGTTAATTCAGTCTAACTTCTAATTCATTTTGTAGGAGAATAGGAGTCCATGCCTCTCTGTTGACTGAGTTGGGCATGTTACTGAAAAAAAGCATCTTATTCTGATTCCTTCAGAATAAATGTCCTTACTTATTACTTAAAATAAATAAATAAATAAATAAATAAATAAATAAATAAATCTCTATATTACTCGTTACACTTCTTTCTCTTGTCTTGAGAAACAGTTACTTGTTTATTTTTTACTACAGTATACATCTGGTAATTCTTATTCAATATTTTACAATTTTGTAGTATAAATACATTTCATTTTTGGCATATAAACAATGTACTGTATTTCCTGACTTTCAATCATTTTGCATTAAGAGAAAATCATACAAACATTAGAATTCCATAAAACCATGAATAGCAAATGAACAACAAAATAGTCTATAGAAAAACAAAACTATGGTGATAAAGCAGTAAAAGTAAAGATAATGGGGTGATGCAATACATGTGGCCACTACTGGCTAAGCAAACAAACAAACAAACAAAAGCGGTACGTACAGTCAAGTAAGTCTCCTCTGGGTCGTGTCCTATTAAACTTCAAAATGGTGGTAGACGCGTTTCCTGTGTTTTTGAAGTGTATCATCAAATTCTTTTTTTTTTTTTTTGGTAGAAAGTAAACTAATATTATTACTCGCATAAAAAATCAAATGCACTACATTACCTTGTTATTGACAAATGTAATTTTATTACAGAAACACGTTAAGTAGTGAGTTACCCCAACTGTCTATTACTCTGTAGTGAGTCTTAAATCCTGTCAATGTTTATCTCTCGTAGTTTTCTCACTTTCCTTGAGATCAGATTGTGAATTGCAGGGTTTTGGTCTTTCTTCCTCCAACTTGTCTACTGCTGAAGATGTATTTACTATATGTCTCTGTCTAAGATTCCCTGCAAAGATAGCCAGTGCCTGAATTAAGAGGTCTCTTTTGACACCCGAGACAACCAAGCTTACTTGTGTACCAAACCAGGCTCACACCCAGGCCACGTGCCACTTGACTCGTCTCTTTAAATGTTTGTAAATGTTCTCCACAAAGATAGAAAAGATTAAACAAAGTGCCTTTAAAAAGATGAATACGCATCAATGCAACTATGAGGGTAAAACTTCAACACTTACCCATGACCTCCTGAGACGATGGCAGGTTCACGCCTCCTTTCTCTGCAGGAACAGCGCCCCCTGCCTGGAGGACCTGGACACGCTCCTGAAGCTGCTTGCACTGCTCTCTCAGCTGCTGTACATCCTCCACTTGCTGCTGCTTCGCCAGACTGGCTGGATTCATTTTGAAATGCATTACCTTTGTTTTGGTTGGATCATAGTCGCCCTGTGGATGCACAAGCAGCCTGTTCTAATTCAAGCTTTGATGCCAATATTACCATTCAACAGATATGGCTGCAGAGAAGTGAGCATGGGGTTCAACAACATTGCTGTTTATAGTTAATAACATTGTAATGTAAACATGCAATAGGGAAACTAATTTGCATTTCGTTATTTTGAATTATTTAATTGAACCAAAATGATGCACATATTTTTGCAACTATACCCAGGATGTATTGACTAATTAAAACAAACATATATAGCCAATTAAAAACAGCCCCTTTTTCCAATATTTGTTTCTTGACTGAAATAGTACTTGACAGAACATATATTATAGTACATCTAGTACATTAATCAATTTACAAAGAGCAATGTCTTTAGCTTGGAGTTTAATTACATAATTAACAGTTTTAACTGTATGCTACTGTATGAAGTAAATGTAAATGCAAGCAAATGTAGACTGACGAGTGAAGAGAGAGGCCACTCTGAATAGAAATGAACAACTAACAGCTAAGATATAGTGGTATGAAATCTTGAAATTAAAAGCAATACGATCAATAAACTGGTTCAACTATGTAAAGAAGTTTTAATGTTGATTCACATTGGGACATATACAACCCCACTCCCTAACATGATACCTACAGTACATGTCTGCAATTATTGGAACTCCAACAACATTGTGATCTTTGCAAAGTCGTTCTTTATGTATTCACACCAAAAAAAGACGGATGGAACAGTAAATTGTGGCTCATCCCCAGACCTTGTATGCACTTTGTGCATCTCTGACACTTCCTTCTGAATTATTCAGAGCAAGAATAAGGGGTAAAATAAGTACAGCACATCATGATTTATTGCTGAAAAAAAATATGTTAATGTAGCAGTAATCAGACATAATGTAATCGCATAATAAGAGCATGGAGCATCACCTGATTATTACACAGAATGCAATTTGTATTTTATTTATATATATATATATATATATATATATATATATATATATATATAAAATAAACTATTTAACTATAAAGTTGTCAGAATCAAATTTGAAAACATTAATAAAATACAAGTTGGAGTGTAAAACTAACCCTCCATTAATTCTACTTCCCCAATTTCTTTTTAAGTGAGACTGGCACCATTGCATTGTAAAGGCTTAATTTACTGGCATCCAGAATACAAAGCACATGACCAACAAACAATGTACGTCAAATTCAGCTTCAGCTCGGCTCACTATTTTCTTAACAGCAACTGATGAACCAGGAACAGGCAGCAGCTGTCCATTTCTGTGTGTCATTTCCCCATGCAGCCTTCCATCAAAAAGTAGTTTTTGGATGGATATGAATTTGTTGAAGTTCCAGAACAGGTACAGCTTTTCACTGGAGATTATTCGCTGGGAATTGCCAGATTGGAGATGACACACTGCCGGCTTTATGATGCCAATTTAACGATATTTTAATGATAAAACATAATTCTTTCCTAAGGTGATGGGCCAACAAGACAACGGCAGAAAAGGTATCTATAAAATTGTGTAAACACTGAAAGGATTTCTTTATGATTTGTACTCACTACAGTAAGTGACAGCTCCTGTGCCTGATTTCATATTGCACTGCACCATGAGACTCAAAAATCCATATTTCCACCTGTGAACATTAAGTAAACCCTTCTGATTTTCCCCTCAGGAAAGGCATAGCGCAGTTTAGTATATTTTGAAATTGCAAAGCCATTCGACACTCCTTAATCCACTCTAGAAGAAACACACTGTCAATCACCCCTCTCTGTGCTAACCCCACGTTTGAACCGGAGGTCAGAGATGTCAACAGCTTTCAGTACAGTATGGGGGAAAATAATACAGGGAAGCATAACTCAGACACGCTGTGCCTTCAGTCCCTGCTGTGCAGACATATTCCTCTGTGGAATTAAGGAACAGTGGCAGATTTCCTTCCTATGGTTTGTTAAAGACGATCTATAAACTGTTGTTCTCACAAAAAACACACAGCATGTAAAAGAAAATTGTTTTGAAAACTAAACATCAGACTACTGATGCAATACATCAGGGTTCTCCCCAGGAGTTCTGTACAGCCGAGCGGCAGAACATTATAGCCGGGAGCACTTAACGGAAAAATAAAACTTGCCTTATCTTAAGTATATAATAAGACAAAGAATTTGAATAATATGTTGTCTTTCGTTGACTATATCTGGTTGCACTTTTTTATGTTCTGCATTCTTTTTCATTACTGTTTATTATGGTAAATTACCGTGCTTATTTAGGCACTCTATGATTTGACTGGGGAAAGATAACGTAGGTTTATTGGAGTTCACAAAAAATAAACATTTTCACTTCTTTTTAAGCTTAATTATTGAGCTTATTGCTTCATGTAAATGGTTTTCAGGGCATTTTGTTAATGCACCATTTTTGTTTTTTGTTGTTCTACATTTTTTTGAATGCAACACAACAGTACTCGCACACGTTTGGTCACCATCATAACTGGTTGCATGAAAGCGGAGTGTAATAATCCAGCACCTCTGCACTTAAGCATTTGTATGTCAGCTGACAAGTGTTCAGCTGATATCCCATCACACCTTTCTTCTTAAAGGCATGCAGTCTCTATACATGAATCCCCAATATCTCTCACAAGCTCCTGGGTACATATTTTTTTATCATATCGCAAAAAAAGGAATACGCTTTTTTTATGCATATGTATAGCTTTTATGTACTATATATAACCTTACAGTACAATAATACGACAAAATATTTTAATACCCAAAAATAATCTTAATATTTTTTTAATAAAGTATTAGGCGGTGGATTTGCGCCGATCGGCTTATTTTGAAAACCCTGCATTCATCGTCACTATTTTTGTTTTGAAAATAAAAATTGGTTATTTTTTAAGCAGTCATTTTAACGTTAACACAGAAAACCCGCCCCTTCAACTCTGATTGGTTAAATGTTGTGTCAAGACGTAACACAGCTGTCATGTGGTTCCAAGATTTTTTTTTTCCACCCAAAAACATGCAAGTGATCTAGTCTGCTAGAAGCACAATCAATCCTTATTGTTAAAGGCACAGCAGCATCTGCAAGACGGACGGATCTGATTTTTTTCAGCTGGGTGGTGACAGCCACTTTGCTGGGCGGCGCGCCTGGCTGAAAAGGCCTGGGGAGAACCCAGTACATCATTATCACTGTACATGCTGCATATATAATTTGTAGCCTAAGTCAATCATTTCTTTAATAAAATCCAAAGTATGACCGCTATCGACTGTTTGTGGATTTTAGGTTTAGGAGACAGTGTTCTTTTAAATATGCCAACCAATAGCACTTGATGTTAAGGTTTTGATGGATTGATATTCCCATGATTAAAAAATAAATAATTTGCTGATCATACAAAGCAATGCAAAGAGAATCATTTGTATCGCATCACTAATCTGTGTACTTATCTGCCTGTATAATCTTTTACTGTTTTTTTTGTAGTCAAAAGCAGCAGCAAACCCATATGGTAATAAAAGACACCTGGACATTAAGGACTGCTGGGCCTTATCAATGGGCACACCACAGAACTCAAGATGGAAGGTGCAGTTGCAGATCGCTAACAACTTGACAGCCAAGGTGTACTTTTAATTCACATGACACTGGAGAATGACAGAGGGACCGATCAAAAATATGACAATGTTAGAGATAAGATTTGCAAATGCATGCATGCATGCTGTAGTAACACTGATCCCCTGACCTGGAAACATACAGTACATGCTTCTTTCTGCTTTGCAAATGCCATCAACATAATTCTTCAGTTTAATTATCTTCAGTATTACTAATGCATAAGGCTACTATTTTGTAACAGAGGTCACGGTAATTGTGAATTTGAATAAAGTCTTGGAAATGGATGTAAAAACCCATTTGAAAATCTGAGTATCTGTAAATTGTTTGGTTGCGTATGCACGCAGCATTTACATACAGCTATGTAGAACAGCGAATGAGACAGCTGAGCGAGCAAGCACGTGAATGGGACGCAGCTAAAATACAAAAATGTGAGAGCTGTTTTCTGTAAAAGACATTGAGACAGAAGTTTACCGACTTTGAGGCATTCTTTACATGCCGTTTCAGAATCGTGGAAAGCGTTAGGCTATTATCATAACCCTGGTTCCCTGAAATAGAAATGTAACAATTACCGTATTGTTGAGTGTACCAAAGCCGTCGCAAGGGCAATAGTGCAGAATGGCAGGAATGCTACAAGGCTAAACTAAGAGGCTGCCTTGTGGGTTGTGCGACCTGGTCCAGCACACTCCCAGATAGGAGGCTGTCTGTGAAGGTGTGAGCTGGCTCTTTGCATGATTCACCAATAGGCTCAGCCGATGAAGGTGGTCGATGATAAGCTCCGTGTGGTTCTGTGCCCGAGACTGGGCACAAATGAGCCAGTCGTCCAGGTAATTAAGCACTCTGATGCCTCCAAGTCTCAATGGGGCCACAATAGCCTCCATGCATGTCGAAAAGGCACGGGGAACTAGAGAGAGGCCGAAAGGCAGGACACGGGACTTGAATGCTGTTCCTTGAAAAGTGAACTGCAGGTACCTCCTGTGACCTGGTTTTATGGGGATGTGAAAATGTGTTACTGAACGGCAACAATATTAAAGCAAATCACATCGGTGAGAAGGGGAGCAAAAATTGCTGTGGGTGGTATAATCAGACATTTTTTCGAACAATTATATTTGTGCCCAATTAATTGATTGCTATTTGAGGCTTAACTGACAGTCTTCGTCTGAAGTATGTACTCTAAAGTAACATTTAAACTTATCAGTATTATTGAAGTTGGTGTACTTTTTAAAAGCTTGTGTATGTTGGCAATAATTTGATTCCAGCGTTTAAAGCAAAAAAGTCAAATACAGATCTTATATCTTTCTGTGGCAACGAAATGCACTGCTCCTGAGCACTAGAGAGATCTCTGTGAACAAAGCCTTTCACAGCCTCGGTCTTCTATTCTGGGGAATGTTTAGGCATCCTCCTGACCTTGCGTAGGACAAAAACTCCATGACAGGAAAGCCAAGTTATCTACTTAGCAGGCTGGACTGTAACAAGAAAAGAAATAAACTAGATTAGCAGTGCTGTTTGCTGCACCGCTAATCAATTTTAATTGATCAGACGATTCTTTACACAAGAACATTAGCATACTAATCTCTTCATAATGATTCTCAGAAAAATGAGAATCAATCAATGTATTTTGAAGGTAATGAGGCTGCGATGTACATCAAAATTTATATACACATATATAAAAAACACTGAATACTGTACATGTATGATTATTAGACAGACCGATTTTACTCCCTTCATCACTTGACAATGAAATATGCAAGTTCATACAATTTTCTTTTGTCTTCTTGAGTTAGAATCCTGTGTATACATACAAGTCAAGAAACATAAGAAGAAAGTAACTACAAAAATCTGAGTATCGCTCCATTAAAATGTGCTAGTAACTAACTACTCCAAAATTAACCGCATGGTTCAATGCATCCAGAAATACTGTACTCTTAGCGTGTGATTCAACTGTCAAGAGCTTCATTCTGTTAGTCTAAATCAGCGGTTTTCAAACTGGGGTACCCCTGGGGGTACGCAAACTCTCCTCGGGGAATGAGAGAAAAATCATGTAATGGCGGATAACAGACTTTATCACATTGTACTACTTTGAGACGTAGCAATCGATTAACAATGTTGAATCCCCTTTCAAATAAAATCACTGCTGTACTGGTGTACATTTCCTTTCTGTTGGGCGAGGTTAACTCTATAAACACCCAACCAGCTGCTGACAGTGAGCAAGTGCACACATGGTTAATTTACATATGTAAAATAGCAGGAGTCTGTAGGCTTAAACAAAATATATTAATTGTCATTGTATGATGTTGCGTCTTTTAAAATTGTGTAGTATTTACCTGGTAAGCTTACTATCTGGAGTTTAAATGTTCAGTGCTATTAGTTTAATCAGTTCAGTGTTTTATCTGACTGTTTTTAAATAAGTGTATTATTGAGTTGAACAGGCAGCTGCCGCCCTACTTAGACAGTGAAATCACTCGTTCTGTGCTGGAGCTGGAGTGACACAACTTCTCTTTACTTGCAATGCTTGTGTGTGTGTTTTTCATAAACAAATTTGTTGAATAACTCCTTTGTCAGATGAGTTCATTACCTTACGCCTCCACATTGGTAATTATTAATAAAAGCAAAAGCATAATATTATTGCTTACAAAAATTGATTCCCGGGATTTAAAAAAAATCAAACGCCATCTGGCTATTTAATTAATATATTTAGGAAAAGTCAAAAACTGACACACATATGATTTACAACGGAAGAGTAATTAACATTTTAAATCCAAAATGGACCAAATTGACCCGGATGGCAGTTCTAGTGTTAATGACTCCAGGCTTGCTATTTTCAGATCCTGAAGCTGACTGTCGGAACAATAAAACGAGACCTGAACTGAGAAACCTGTCTCCAGTCTGCTTTGTATGGGGTCACACACACAGCTAAAAAAAGAAAAAAAAGTTAAGAAACGCAGAGTACAGAAAAGACAGGGTTACATATACTTATTGGAGTATGGATTTTGAAATAATTTTACATAACATGAATACTGCTTTACAAAAAGTATTGCCACTGTAGTTATTTGTTTAAGTACATATTTAAGAGCAGTTTTAAACTTTGACCAAGGCCATCTGACAGTATCCAAGAGAGGAAGAGTTAGCTAGAGTCCCAGGGGCACTGCTCTTTTCTCCCGTTTCGCCTTGCTGGCCCACTGAAAGGATTAACATAAGGTTCTGTGGTGGAGGTTCACTTGGAGAGTCCCCCTGGGTATTCATTTAAGGAGGGCAAGAGAGGAGAGAGAGAGAGAGCTTACCTTACCAGCAGACCCTGACTGAGGCTGCGGAACGACCTTTCACGCCTGCTACACACACAGCCACCTTTCTTTAACGAGAATTTTGACTTCTTTTTTTTTATTGGGCAATTTGGAGGACTTAACAAGTATATCCTTTCATTTGTTCCGCTTCAAATATTTATTTTAATGCGTCCTGGCTGCAGGATTATGAAGTTTACAACAAAATCTACTTTTAAATAACTTTTAATAAGCTGTGTGTGTGACCCCCTTCTCGCACTGCAGGCCCCATACAAAGCAGACTGGAGACAGGTTTTTTGGTTCAGGTCTCATTTTATTGAGCGACAGAAAATATGTACTGTATTTTTTTTATTAGGGTCCACCACAACTGTATAAAGTGAACACGATAACTGTCAAAAAGGTTTGCAAAAGATTTGTAAAATTCAAGAAAGACTCCTAAATACTGTAGATTTTTTTTAGTGCATTTGAGTATTATCCAATAAACTGTTGATTTGTGTAGTGTAGACCGATCCATCATGTGCACTGGTTTGCATGTTCATCATAGATCATTTATACCCCCGCTAGTGTTGAATGAATACAACATTCAATGTTTTTTGTTGTAATTGGAACTCAACATTATAGATATTGCACAGCACAGTGCAGTTTGCTCTTGAGTCACCAACATAGACAGCTACAATCTTTCAGTTTGGGAGTAAAATGTATGGGGCACAGGCCAGGAACATCTGAAAATCAACAGAAAAATGAAACATGTTCGATGCTTGATACGAAAGTTTTTATTCTACACAAGGAGCATGTAGCAGTCAGTCATCTTTGAAATATCTTGACAAACCTCACACCGGTATAATTTCTGCCATAATGTCTAAAGCCAGCCACACATTATTACTATACACTCTGACCGGACCTGTTCACTTACAGTAAAAACAAAGCAGTCCCTGATCAAATCTCATAACTGGTTCAAACAGCCTACATATTTGCCTGTCCAAATGTTTTCCTACAGATTTGTTTGTTGTTGTGAGACATTTAAAGAAAGCATTTATAGATACAAGTAGTACTGCAGAAGTGCACTCTGGCAATGAGTAAATATATACATTTTATCTTTTCTCTGAAGCCAAATCACAATAATACCCAATAAAATCCAATTTGGGGGGGAAAGGGCTCAGGGTTCCGAAATCCACAAATGAAATCCTTAAATGCAATCCTTGGAAAGAATGAATAAAACTCTCAGACTGATGAATGTACCTGCAGCAAGCATTTGTTAACATTATTCAGTTAAGATGAACTAAGCAATATGGGCTCACAGATGGATAAAAGACTTATCAAAAGTAGTTTTCTTTATAAAAACATGCCTGCTTATTTTACCTCTGGTTTTCTCTCCAAGTCAGAATGTTCCCTCACCACAGCAATTCCCCACAAGTTGTGGGCCACAACAGCTCAGGAGAACTGAAGATTAGTGGGCATCCTCTGATCCCATGACCAAGCTAATTGCCTCTTACACCCAGGAGATCAAGAGTGGTTGTCAACTTACTGTAGCTCAAAGCTGGGTCTCAACAAGACAACATCTTTTAAGTCAACAAAGGATGTAACCTCCTCAGATCTTGTGTCATTCTAAATGTCACTTATCTGAAAAGGACCTGGAGGTGTCCAACACCTATAATTGGTCTAGGTTTTCTTAATCACAACTGCTGTCAGTTTAAAAGTTCTGTTTTAGGTGTGCCAGGATTTCTTTTTCTGAATCTTCTATATGACCTACTTCAGCCACTGTAAAAGCAGTCAATGTTTATTTTACTAAGGCATTGGACCATTTTAGTACATAACATATGAAAGGGTACATTTTACACATTTTGTTAGCCTTTTTTATACCTTCCCCACATTGTCTAGATGAAGACATTTCTAAGTCAACATAAACTCCTAGATCATTTTCATAGATTCCTTCTTCAATTTCAGTGGTCTCCAATATGGTATTTATAATGGACATTTTTATTGCCTGCATTCAATACTTTACACTTTTCTATATTAAATGTCTTTTGCCATGTGTCTGCCCAGTTCTGAATGCTGTCTAGATAATTTTGAATGACCTTTGCTACTGCAACAGTGTTTGCCTCTCCTCCTGTTTGTGCTGTCTGCATATTTAACAAGTTTGCTTACTATACCAGAATCTAAGTCATTAATGTAGATTAGGAAGAGCAGAGGACCTAATACTGATCCCTGTGGTACACCACTGGTTACCTCGCTCCATTTTGAGGTTTCTCTTCTAATCAGTACTTTGTTTTCTATTGCTAATGTTATTCCTTGAACCCTGAGAGCTTCCTGGCTTTTGCACCTGCTTCAAGAATATCACACACCGCTCATTACACATTTAACAGCATACATACTTTGTTCTACTCCACTACAGGGATGGAAATAAGACTCCCATTGCAGAGCACTTTGATCCATTCCTGGTTTTACTGTGAGTTTAATAAGACACACCTGAGCTTGTTACCTATCAGGGGTGTGCAATTTATTATATATATATATATATATATATATATATATATATATATATATATATATATATATATATATATATATATATATATATATATAATGTATGTATGTAAAAGACACTTCTTGTCCAAGGGATAAAATGCTTAAAACTCTATTTGCCCCTTCACCATCCCACAAAACACACACACACAAATAGACTATCATTTAGGATTTTGCTTTTATTAAAAGAATGAACAGTCAATTTGTGATTAATAATATTTTTTGCTTCAGGAAATCAAATAAAGAAAACATAATTCAGTCCAAACAAAACTGAACCCATCTAATTTGTGCATGAGACAAACAAAAATAATAATTAAACTACAGATTCAAACTATGTCAGACTTAGGTAGGAGATCACTAAATTACACTTGGACATTTCTGAAGAAAAATGAATTGGATTTTAAAACGTATTTTTTACACTCAAACTAGGTAATCGTAGGGTATATTTCATCACAGAGTGAAAACGTTATTCTCTTAATCTTCAGATTTTCAGCTGTTTAGAAAGGTATAATACAGTATACTTTCAGAGGATACTTGGCCTGATACACAAGCCGAAAGTCACGTTATTTCAGTCAGACCTCAAAGAGTTAGAATGTTCACCAGAGCGGAAGGGATCGGATGGGTTTAGTTTTGCAGGCGTTTCAGTGGGAGACCGAGGGTACTCAGCGGAGAGTCGAGTCAGAATCCGGAGAAGGTAGCAGTTTAGTAAGAGTGCAATTTCAATGTTGTATTAAACAATAAGTCAATATATAGCTTTACAAACCAACTGCCAACCACTCAATTTAAGTAACTTTTTAAAAAATAAATAAATTGCTAAACCGTTACATATAAAAGGTTTTCGTAATTTTGATTATGTTAAATATTCTTCCTAGAGCTGGCGGTCAAACTTTACCTACTGCAGACAAAGACAATTTAATAGTATTGTTGCATTAATTTAAATATGTTTGTTACTGTGTGTGACTGAGGGTTTGTGAATTAAAAGGATATGTGTCTTTCTGTATATATTTTTTGCTTTGAGGTTTAGTTACACATTTTTTAAAATTTTCATTTGTATTAAAAGTACTTGTCCGACGGGCAAAGTATAACAGTAAAACTTGTTGTCCCTAGCCCTGCACATGGGAAATATGTAGTTTATTGTATATTTTTGGGTTAACTGTTGTAAATAGATTGATTTAATTTTTTATTCTGTGGCGCTGTGATGATTACCTGTCTGCGTGGAGCAGCAGCTGAAAGCAATCAGCTGTTCCAGCAGGCAGGTGAGCGTGTCTCAGCGGAGAGTCAGTATAAAGACATAGCGATCACTGTGATCGGGGTGTTTTCACGGCACCTTTGATTTTTAGTTTGTTGTATTGTGTTTTATTTTTAGTGTTTTTACAGTCTTGTACAGTCCTCTGTGCGCTACAATTGCTGGTAGTGTCGCATGACATTATTGTTTGTTTTATGTGTTAATAAATGCTGAGCACCATGCTGGCGTGTTTCACTGCACTTCTATGTCTCAGTGCCTCCATTCCGGCTCTCACCTGCCTGTCTGCCTGCTTCAGTGTAGAAACACGTAAGAATGCCACAACCTCGCACAAATCTTGTTGTCCCAGGCACTGGCAATAACAAATTGCACACTCCTGTACCTATACACCGCTACTAATCAAGCTTGTAGTATAACCTGGAATGCAAAAGGAGTCTTCTTTCCAATCCCTGCACTATAGAACTACTTTTAAAAGTAGTTAAGAATGAAAATCACAAGACAAGTACCTATTTCTATTGTTTTATGTTGCCACAAATAGAGAAAACCTTCAAGGTTTAAGGTAAAAGTATTTAAATCATTGAAGTTTTTAGTTATTATTATTATTATTATTTTATTTTTTAGCAGATGCCCTTATCCAGGGCGACTTACAATTGTTACAAGATATCACATTATACGTTATTTCACATTATACAGATATCACATTATTTTTACATACAATTACCCATTTATACAGTTGGGTTTTTACTGGAGCAATCTAGGTAAAGTACCTTGCTCAAGGGTACAACAGCAGTGTCCCCCACTGGGGATTGAACCCACAACCCTCCGGTCAAGAGTCCAGAGCCCTAACCACTACTCCACACTGCTGCCTAGTTCAAAACAATACATAAGTTTTATGAATGAGCTCAAATAAAATTGTATGCATAGTTCTCCTGCAATTAAATACATTATTTTCCCCCCATATTGAACAACTTTCAGCAATTAAAAAACAAAATCAGGAAAAGCATACATTACCATTACATATTTGTACATTGTTTACGGTATTTATGACCAACACTAGACATTTTGTCTGATATTTATTTAAATACATACATATGTTTTTCCTTTACTGCTGGGCAAACACTGTTTCCAAGATGTTAAATCTGATTATTGGATTTGATTATCAGTGCTGTTTTTGTAAAACACATTTCACATTCCCACATCAAAAACCCAATTACAGCGAAACATTCAAGCTACAACATAGTATTAAAGGTGATAGTCTTATCACTTGCCAAGCCATTCCTGAAATTGCATTAGTGATCTCTTTTCTATCAATAGATCCCAGAATATTTCTTGCTGACTGCATTTACTGAATATACATTACGCAAATATGTTTGATTCAGTAATCTGCCAAGACCTCAACATTAAAATGATAGAAGCATTACTAATAAAAAAAAAGTCCAGTACTTGTATGGTATATTAACACAACATACTGCTTCAGTTGGCACTGGCCAGCATAAACCTACGTGCATCCATGCTAACAGATCTGGTAAATGGATTAATGAATAAAACATTTAAAAAACTGCTGATGTTCTTCCCTCATAGCCAACACTCTACTACGTCCCAGAATTGTGTAAAGGAGTTGTGCTACTAGATGGAATGTATTTGCATGTTAAACAGAAGGGGTCTGAGTGGAGGACAGAATAGGCAATTCCACCACCATCCCCCTCCCTAGTCTTGTTGTAAATCATTTGTTGTTTCCATAACTTTGTACTAATACTGTACATTAGTCATTTCATGGCACTGTTTTGAACAAGACCAAGAACAAGTGTTGACTTCAGGTGTCCTGGCCAAATTCCTAGTCATTTGTTCCTGAAATGATTTACAATGCCCACAAGCCAAATTAATACTGTAGCATATGGTTGAAAATGAAGGAAGGAGATTATTCCCTGTGCCACACCAAAAACAACAAATAGTCTTTTACTGTCACAGCAGCACATTTACACAGATCGGCCCACGCTGATGTGGGCACCCCCTATGCTTTCATGTTCCCGCCTCCCTGAACGTCATCCACCAATCCCGGCTGAGGCAATATACACAGTATAACAGAAACTTCTATTCCACTAGTTTAAAATTTACACCACTCATTTAAATTGTATATATTTTTTTTAAATAAATGTTCTAAACTGTAAATAAACAACACAACCAAAGAGCATTAACGGACAGTAGCAAACACCGAAAACACATTCAACCAGCCGCTATTGCGGTTAATAAAATGCAGCTGCAGTAATAAACAAAACCTGTCAAATATGAGTATTGTGATGACTATTTATATTTACCGGAGCATTTATATTTCTAAAAAAACGCAGAAACGCTGTTTCACCGATACGACAAGTTGAAAACAGCAAAGATCATGAGCAGCACAGAGCGCCCTCCAGGCACAATCGCCAGATGCCTGCTTCACCTATATCAGAGTGGAAATCCACGCAATCGAAATCGCACATGTATACCAATGTGTTTTTTTTTTTTCCTCATTAGCGGTTCACTTTGAGCTGCTAAACAAAGATTAAATAAGCATACACCGTGGTTTAGAGAGTATATAATACTGTTAAAAAAATTCAATATCATTATTTTCTCTTACTTTCATTTTATTTGTTTATTTCTGAGTCATCCTGCGTACCCCCTATGACCCTTAGAAGTGTTGAAAACCCCTGTAATAAGCAGATCTGGATCTGTAATCTTTGATCCAATTCTGGAGCTACATGCGGCGTAACTAGGGAAACCGACCAATGAGAGAATATGTCTGTGTGGCGCAAAGTTTCAATGTTACGAAATAGCAAATAAAAAATAATAAATCTGAAAAACATGTCGATTATGCCACTTATGATTTCCATTACACGAGAGTAGATGTTAAAACTTCATGCTGATTTGAACTCGGCTCTCGCCAAGATAAGCACCAACGAAGACGTAGCTGTACAACTAATGTGATCCATAGGTGTCTCCATCCATTTACGCTTCCTTCCATATGATGATGTAGATATCCTTCTGTCAGGTGTTGATGGCTGAAGTGTAATGCTGGCTCCAGGGATCAGCTTATTTTGCCTCCCTAGCGCATCAGCACACACAACAGCTGCGATGCTGGCTCCGTGGATCAACCACAGTGCGGTCTCCCCAGCGCATCAGCACGACAACCGTCTGGATTGAGCCAAGTAGGGTACATCTCTGGGGTCTTCAAGTGGGCACCTTCCATCCTCGGTGTTTCGTCAACTAGCCCGCAACACCTCAAGAGGGCTCAACGGTGATTCTGGCATCCCAGAATCACCCCCCTCTGTCCCCCACTCAACTCAGCCCAGCTTACTTACCTGAACATCAGCATTTCTTTCTTTCTATTGTGCTTGAGATCCCCAGCCAGAATCTTTCTGTCTCAACCACAGCCAGTTGCTGCTCCTCTCTGCTGCTTCAGATAAGTTCTTCACTGTGTGACGTAACTCTTGGCCACTGAATCCGACGTCTCTGAGAAACTGGGTTGTAGAGTGTGCCACAAATCCTCAACAACCCACCTCCACTGGGTAAACCCGGACTCTCCATCCTCGCTGTTCCGCTTCAGTGGCTAGTTGAGCATACCGCAGTTTCTTCCTCTCATACGCCTCATCTACACCATCCTCCCATGGCACTGTTAACTCTACCAGGTGAACAAGGCGTGCTGATCCAGACCACAAGACAATATCTGGTCGAAGGTTAGTGGTGGCAATCTCAGGTGGAAATATAAGCCGTTGACCAACATCTGCCAGCATTTTCCAGTCTCTAGCAGCTTCCAGTTGTCCTGGGCCAGGATTGGTTTTAACACCTTTTCTTGGTGATTGCTCTCCTTGATGGAGGAATGTTGTCTTTTGTGTGTAATGTTTTGATGGAACAGACGGCAACTTATTGGTCATGTTACGCTTGTCTTTCAATGCTAAGGCCAAACATCGCAGCACCTGGTCATGGCGCCAAGTAAACCGTCCTTGGCTAAGAGCCACCTTACATCCTGTCAAAATGTGCCTTAATGTTGCAGGTGATGAACACAAAGGGCATGAGGGATCCTCTCCTACCCAGAGGTTTAGATTCTGTGGTGATGGGAGAACATCATATGTTGACCTGATGAGGAAACTGATCCTGCTCTGTTCCATTGACCATAGGTCTTGCCAGCCAATCTTGCGTTGTTCCACACTCTCCCATCTCATCCATTCTCCCTGCTTGGCCTGGGAAATGGCCTTTATACACCTCATCCTCTCCTCCTGCTTTTGCACCTCGTTGACTACCATCTTCCTCCATTGAGCTGGGGCTGCCTTGTGCCATGTAGGAGGAGCTGAACTGAGACCAAGACCCCCTCTTCCATGCTGAACTTGCCCCATGATATCACCAATTCGAAGGGCAATCTTTGCATCCTCCACAGCCTTCTTTGCCACCCACTTTTTTCCAGTTTTCAGCACAGGTGCTGCCTCTCTTACGCATTTGTCGCGTGACTCTACTAATGTCATTTCCAGTCTGACCTTGGCGCACTTAAACTCCTCGGTTAGAGCGGATGCTGGTAGCTGCAGTATTCCTTTACCATAAAGTCCCACTCTACTGAGGCAGTGTGGAACTCCCAACCATTTCCTGATGTATGAACTGATTAAGGCTTCCAGCTTCTCTACTGTTGTCAAAGAAACCTCATACACAAATCAGTGGCCACAGCAACCTAGGCAGTAGACCAAACTGAAAGCACCAGAGTTTTAGTTTGTCTGGTAAAGCGCTGCTGTCTATGCTCTTCAACCCTTCCACTGCTTGATGTCTAACTTCTCCCACACGAACTGTGTCCTTTAGATCCCTGTTGTACCATCTCCCAAGACTCTTCACTGGCTTCTCAGACATTGTTGGTATTGCCTCACCGTTAATGAAGAACGTTTTATCTACTACTTTACCTTTAATTATAGAGATGCTCCTTGATTTAGTGGGCTTGAATTGCAGTCGTGCCCATTCAATGTTATTGGTTAATTTACCCAACAACCGATTAGTGCAGGCTACTGTTGTAGTCATGGTTGTCATGTCATCCATGTATGCTCGAATTGGTGGTAGTCGCATTCCAGAAGCCAAGAGCTCTCTTCCCACTACCCATTTTGATGCCCTAATGATTACTTCCATTGCCATGGTAAAAGCCAGTGTAGAAATGGTGCATCCTGTGATTATTCCAACTTCTAGGCATTGCCATGTAGTGCTGAATTCTGAAGTTGAAAAACTAAATTGCAAATCTCCAAAGTAGGCTTTCACTAAATTTGTTATTGTCATCGGTACACTGAAAAAATCAAATGCTGCCCAAAGAAGTTCATGTGGCACTGAACCATATGCATTAGCCAAATCCAGGAATGTCACATGGAGCTCCTTCCTCTCCTTTTTAGCTGATTGAATTTGTTGCCAGATCACATTGATGTGTTCTAAGCATCCTGGGAAACCTGGAATGCCCGCTTTTTGTATTGAAGTGTCAATGAAGCAGTTCTTTAATAGGTAAGTTGACAATCTCTGAGCAATAATGCTGAAGATAATCTTGCCTTCTACGTTTAATAGGGAAATAGGGCAAAACTGACTGATGCTTGTAGAATCTTTTTCTTTAGGTATAAAGACTCCACCTGCTCGGCGCCACACTCTTGGTACAACCTGTTTTTCCCATGCCACTTTCATCAAATTTCCACAGGATTCGTAGAACTCCTGAAGCACTCTTGTACACTCTGTACGGAACTCCATTAGGCCCTGGTGATGATGAAGCCCTTGCTTTTTTCACAGCTTGCTTTCCACTTAGGTGCACAGTCCTCCATTTGGTATTCTGGTGGATTGATAGGTGGGATGTCTGAAGGAATTGACCTAGGCTCCTGCCTTTTTGAATCTGTATGTGTTTCCTCCAAATATCTCTCCAGCTCAAACTCAGATGCTTTTAGTGTGCCATTCTTCTCACTGGTGAATAACTTCTTTACAAATTTGAATGGGTCTTTATAAAAGTTAGTTCTCGCATGCTCCTTTTTGTAGCGTTTCCGTAGGCGCTCAGCTCTGCACAATGTTGCAAGCTTATCTTTTATGACCCTTTGTAAAAGATTGAGTCCCTCCTGACTTTGTTCTGCTCTTTTCCATTGCTTCCTCAGCTGTCTCCTTTCTCTAACTAAGCGTTCAATCTCCTGCTGCCATCTAGACTTTCCAGGAATAGTTTGTACTTTTTCCTTCCTTTTTTCAACTCCAAACCTCTCACTTCCATATGCGTAGATGATGTCCCCAAATTTATCCAGCTTCTTTTCAACTGTTCCACTTAACCTTTCCAATGCAAAGCAGAGATCTGTGTTTACTGTGTCCCATACAGGTTTTCTCACAAGCTCTTGGCCATTTAACTCCAGGTTTGTGCCCGTCGAGGTTCTTTTCTCTCTTATGCTGGTTTGTCTGACCGGGTTCACAAGGTTCATCACTAACTGTGTCATGCAAGTCCTCCTCACGTCTATGACAGGGTTGCTGATATCCTGTGAACTGTGGTTTGCTTCCTGTCGCTGGATTTCATTCAACTGACTTGAATGACTTCTTAAGAAGTACTGATCAATGCAAGGCCCTTGTCCCTTCTCCCTCAAGCATTTCATTCTCCCTTGATGAATCTTCAAACCCCTGACCGTTGTCGCCTTGCTCCAGCCGCAGACACAAACCTAGAGTTCCATGTCTTTGCTAACTGCAGCTCTTGAACTAGTCTTTTGTGAAGTACTCTCCATACTCATATCCGTTTCCGTTCCTAAGTCGTTAACTGTGTTGTCCAACGTTGAGTCATCTTCCGTCCCCGCTCTCGCAGACTCTAGGGGTATTTTACTCTTTAATTTCTTAGAAGCCTTGGGTGGGTGTCTCCAGCATCCTGTAAACACAGAGCTGGATACTGCCGACAACGGTAGCTAACCCTTGCCATCCCCAATGGGTTCTCTTTCCTCCCGTCAGCTGTCTCTCCAGGCTGTCAAGGCCTTTCCCTTGTTGCCAGCTGCACTATTCACAGCAGTCACTGGACGTATCCAGATCTTCATGATTTCCATTACATGTGAGTAGATGTTAAAACTTCATGCTGATTTGAACTCGGCTCTCGCCAAGATAAGCACCAACTAAGACGTAGCTTTACAGTAAACTAATGTGATCCATAGGTGTCTCCATCAATTTACGCTTCCTTCCATATGATGATGTAGATATCCTTCTGTCAGGTGTTGATGGTCTTGACATTTTTGTACTTTTTTTTCTTTGAAAAATGTATCTAGCTGATTTTTACCAAGCCTCAATGTGTGCTACGCCCCTGTTTTTAGAGAGAAAAAAAAAAAAACCACATTGCAAGCACAGGGGCTTTGTAAGTACTTTATGTCCCTGTTTCAACTTATATCCATTTTTTTGTTTGTTTTAGTCTCTGTTACAATGTATCCTAGCATAATTCACAATAACATTTTTTATTTTTATTTTTGCTATTTTGTTTAAACCGGTACAGACAATTGCAAGTCAGGAATGCATAGTCTCTCTTTACTACATAAAGATGGAAACATCACCCCAGCTAACGAACATGGCTGGTGGGTGGGGACACAGAGACTGGAATACAAATGTATGCCATCAGGAGGTGGATTATTCTTGGCACTTGCTTGGCAATTTATTCTTAAACTACTAGGAGGTTATGTTTGCTGCATTAATTGGTGGTTTGCCAACGAGATGACAGATGGCATGTGCAATTCGAGGCAACTGTTTATTTTCCACATTTAAAAGGCATTTCTAATGCATCTTGATTAAACAGAGGCAGTGCAGGAGCTGAACCTGGTATGAGAACTACATTCTTCTCCTCCAGTTTAAAGGATTTTAATCTTCACTGCCAATCTTATGTTCACTGATAACAGCGTACATGAAACACTAAACAAGAATGGAAGTTCTGAAACCGGTACATTGTCAAAATTACCATGTACCCATTCAAACAACGTCCAGGGTTTAAAAAAGCAATGTAATGATTTTCTGCAAAAGAGCAACACCTCTGTGTTCTCAAAAGTAGTTTCTTGAGCCCGCTGGCTTCCAGTAAAAGAAAAAAACAATAATATCTGGGTCTGACTTTAAATAGCAGTGAGTTCCCTTTATGACACTAACTGAACCAATGGGAATTTTCATTTATTGGCTTTTGTTTTTTCAGCATCTTTTGGGAGGAGCTCCTGACAGTGTAGACAATTGTCTGTCTGAACTGCTGGAACTACTACTGTACAATTGATTGGGGGGGGGGGGGGGGGGGGGGCATATTTCAAGGACAATTATGCATCATGACACTTACAGTAAGAGTACAGTATGTTTTGCTTCAGAGATTGAATTCAATGTCAGTCTCAAGTCAGACTCAAACAAGCAGGAGTCTTGCTTGCAATGTATCTCCAGACAGAATGTTCAGGCAACACTGACAGTTTTCATTGCTGTATGAGTAACCTGCAGCTAATGAGCAAGTGGTCTGCCTGCCATTAGCCACTTACACAAAACTTTCCATTAACTTTACCCACCGCTTTCACTTGTCTGCAGCAGAAGCCCAATTAAAACTGGTCTGGGTGACAGGTCTTACAGTAAATAGTGTCACAGAGGTGCTAAAAGAGCTCTTAAAAACACTGCAAACTTGTCAGATTGTTCTTCTCCAAATGGGAGTTGAATATGGCTTGGTAATTAGGATAATCAAGTACTGGTGTTGGACAGGTCAAAATCAAAAGGAAGGATTAAAGACAGGATCTATGCTTTCAGGCACCAAAGTTCTTACATCAGACCATTATGCAAAGCAGGATTAACTTCAGCAACAGTAAAGATGGTTGAAACAAGTGCAGGAATATTTGTCCCCTTCATCCCCAAAATAACTTAACACCGATAACTGATCAAAACAATTTCTGCCATGATTATGCTTCTGATTCCTCATACCCTACTTCGTCCTCCACGTCTGAGTGTTTTTGGTGCATCTGTCTATTGATTTCCACTTGCAGGTTTTATCTGCCTCCCAACCCTGTCTTTACTCATGAGCAGAGTCAGTCGAGCATTGCCATTACTTCCTCTTTAATCCATCATTGGTATTCACTTTGCACATCTTGTTAATCCTGTCTTCCACACTGCCCACTTCCTCCCACAGGTTTCCTTTGTGTCTTCAGAAATACCCTTGCTATTACATTGATTTCTCAACTGACTCTTATTCTGCCAACATGCATTTCCTAAAACTATCACACCATTATGCTTTTCAAGTATGTCATTTTATTGATATTTTTACAGTTCACACCAAGTTCATTATCAGGCTATTTACGTTCCTAAAAATCTTTGCCGAATAAGATCCAAGTACAGGCCTTATTTTTTAAATTCCAAATTGGGGGGGGGGGGGGAGGGATATACAAATCATAGGAATGTGTTTTCAGCCACTTTGAGGTAGAAGTAAGAATGTCTACATATAAATGTTGTCTTTGTACATCTACCAGACCCTTCATTGTAATAACAAACCAGATTATATTAATGCAGTTTTCATAAACCACGCATCATAAATTAGCTTCTGGAATCCCTTGCATATTACAGGTACCTTTCTCATTGGTAAAGCACCATGATAGGACTAAACTTTCTACACTACTATAGTTACACATGCCACAGCTAGGACACATATCAGAACTACAAGCAAGAGAAGCTTAACTATTTGTGATGAAAGTCATTACGCTAGGGATACATGCTCAGATACCCACTTCCGTTAACTATTCTTCAAGGTGTAATTTAAGCTTCATTCAATTACCTGAACTAGAATCCTCACAGGGAATCTGGTCAGCTCCATCTATCGAAGGCAATACTGTATGTCTCAAATGTATGTGAACAAATGCAATAGTTAATATGGGGGGAAAAGGGGGCACAACTGAGTTAGAAAAAAAGAGGGGGGAAAAGAAAAAAAAAAGTACAAATTGATTCTTTTAAGGGTGAAAGATTATCTTATCTCGTAGAAATAACTTTTTTTTTTTCACTTTTGAGATAGAATTTTATGAATTAGTTCTCACAAATACCTGGAGGTTATGCTTCTCCAATCGCATCTCCAAAATATTATTCTGCTCTTCGAGACGGCTGCGTTCTGCCTCAAGCTCTTCAATCTTTTGTCTGTAACAAAACGTATGAATGAATAAATAACAACAACAACGTACCTGTTTGTTACACTGCAAATTACTTTGTTGCCATTAAAAAAATCACTACTGCAGAGCAATATTATAGTCAACCTGGTTATGAAAATGTGACAGAAAACACAACTAACTGAACTCCATTAAATCACATAAAAGAGCACGTATAATAAGAAATCGGTAAGGCTGTGTTTTTTTTTTTTTTTTTTTTTTTTTTTGCATATATAAATCTCTGGGGGCACCAGGCTTCAAGGATCAAGCTCAAAACATCATGTAAGGCTTGGGTCTGAGGCAATGCAAGAATACCCTGACAAACATTGTGCTGTACGATGAGGAGAGAGACTGCCCCCTTGTGAGAAGGATCCTCAGGGTCTCCTCTGCACAGATGCCAGCTGAGGTGTCCCAACACAAACTGCTATCTGGGGGGATGCTTTAACTTAAGGGAGCTGGCAACAAAATAACCTTGTTTTTTTTCTTTTTCTTAAAAGCTTTAACAGTATGCCTTTGTTTACAGCTCTATAAGTATCAAACAGAAATCTAGAATGAACATATACTTCACTCCAGGTGAAATCAGAGATATGTACAATTGTATTGTCAGTACGAAGGTTGCATTGCATGCAAAGTGTACTAATATACAGTACATATATTTTGTTTCAATATAGGTTTTGCAACTTTCTACATTTTGGTCCACATTTCATTTAGATGGATGGTTTACTTTATGTCAATGGCCAGAACAATTAAACAGAAATGTACATTATATATATTGAATACAGTTAAGGCATCGATGAATTATTGTTTATAAAAATAAAAAAAGGAAACTGTGACCAGTACTGGGAATTCATGATTTATTGCTCAACACACCCACCAAGAAACAATACTTTTCTAAATGCTGTTTCTGCATCAATAGGGTGCCATAGCTCAAACTCATTTGTCTACAATATTGATATGCAGCAAATGATGTCCCAACATAATATTGTGATGAAAATGTCAGCCATTAATATTCTAAGAAAGTCAACCAAAGAGCAAACTGATAATAGCAGTACATGAAGCAAAAGCTCCCATTTTAAAAGTTGTCTCAGCAATCAATCTTTTTCTTGTAGTTCCTAACTTTGTTACTTTTTTCTTCTTCCAGTAATTCAGTCAATAGTTAACCACAATTCCAAAAAAACTGCCTACAATCTAGCTTCCCATACCCTGCAGACAAAACTAAAAAACAAAAAACAAAACCTAAATCATTCAATGAAAATCTCCCCATGAGAAATCCTCAGCGTGGCAAGATACAATTTAGAGGGGCCAGATCATTACAATAGCAATACACCAGTTTGTCTTCTAGGATGTAATAAACAATTCTTGATTTAAACCTGTTGAACTACAAAAAGCAATCAGTTCCTATAAACTTACTTAAAAAATACTGTGAAGGTTTTAGAAGCTACAGTATAGTTTCATAACCAGTTATGGGTTTCAAAAAGTGGTCATGTATTTATTTTTAAACCAGATCCATTTTCTAAAAGCTTTAAAAAGAATATTATTTTAGCACAGCATGGCAGCCTGTTCAGCCTAGTGTCCGTGTCATCATTAGGGCAGCAGTGTGGAGTAGTGGTTAGGGCTCTGGACTCTTGACCAGAGGGTTGTGGGTTCAATCCCCAGTGGGGGACACTGCTGTTGTACCCTTGAGCAAGGTACTTTACCTAGATTGCTCCAGTAAACACCCAACTGTATAAATGGGTAATTGTAATAATGTGAAATAATGTATAATGTGATATCTTGTAACAATTGTAAGTCGCCCTGGATAAGGGCGTCTGCTAATAAATAAATAATAATAATCATTAACTCAGATCTCTCGCATTCCCAATTTATGAAAGATCTGTAGATGTTATTTCATAGCTGATTTAACATCTAGGCTTAACTGAGCAGTACTGTAGCCAATTATCTAAATAGGAATCTAGAGAGTACATGGGTACATTTTCATTAATGTTATCAGAAACAACAAAACACTGAGGAACTAATAAGTTAGGTCCAATAAAGTTTTTTCTTTTTCTGATGAATACGTGTATGTGGTATATACCTGTATTCTCAAGGTTCTGATACCCCACGGTCAGCAGCAGATGTTAACACTTAAAGCTGAAGAAAACTGTATTAATTCTCTCTATGGTGAATGTATTAATATACCTTATGGCCATGTAAAGTTATTTTAGTCAAGGGTCTAACAGTAACCATGCGCTACTGACATTTCTGTACTGGCTTGAAACTTTTGGAAAACATTGGAATGGTTTAACTTGAGCCTTAGTGTTCTAGTCCAGCGTTCCAACTGAAGATTGGACTTAATTTGCTGCCATAGAAGTGATCCCTATGTCTGGGCTTGAACACCACCACCATCCCTCCTCAATTGCATGTTTTCTAACTACTAAGAACGACCTACCAAAGTCATCATATATAGTGCATCAATGCTAAAAATGAAGCTTGACTAAAATATACGTGTTCTTCCAATGTGCTCCAATTTATTGAAAAGCATACTCACTTTACTGACATTGAAAAGTGCAAAACTGTTATTTTAGCCAGATTGAGGATCAGCAAATCAGTACATTAGAATGGGAGATTTATTTATCGTTCTTGAAATGTCAAATGAGCAGAAATTCATTCCGTCTGACAGACCTTCACATGTTCTTGGAACCAACTGGAATGGGATAACCAACACCAACAGTGCAAAGGAGAAGTGGAACTGGTTTCATGCTGGCATCTTTACTTCTCACACAAAGGGTTCTTACCTGAGGGAGTTTATCTCCTCACCAGTTACACAGGCACTCACGTCTGCTGTGGCAGCTTGACTCTTCACAATATTAAACTCTGCTTCCATCTGAAAGAACAGAAATATTTTATTAATGTGTATGCATTTAATATTTTATGTAAATGACAGACATCATGACGAAAATGAAACTAAAATGAACCAACAAACACTGAGATGAACTTATTTTAGCGTACAGTGACAGTAACATACAGTCCGTTTTGCCCTGTTTTAGCCTTCTACAGTATATTCTTGAGAAAAAACTTGGAACACTTTTGGCTAATTCCTTCATCAGTTGGTCAAGGAGAGTTGATCAATAACTTATTGGAAAGTAGCAGAGCCATTTATGTTTTAAATAAATCACTACATGTTTATGCACCTACAGCTTTTGTAACTGGGGGAAAAATGCTGAACTCCTGCACAATGATAAACCACCATGCTGCAAGAATAAATGATTCAGTATATTCCCCACACACAATCTGGTAGTTAGCATCAGAGCATACAAATCAGTTCATCAAGAGCATGTGCATGTGTTGGTTTAATCATACTTTACAATGAATGTTTATTTTGCTTGACCTTCACCAGAAACCAATGTGCAGCGATACCATCCTAGCAGGGACGGAAAGAAGACTCCCATTGCATAGCAGTTTGATCCCATCCTGGTTTTGGAGCTAATCAAGATTGTAGTAAAACCTGGAATGGGTGAAATTGCTTATTTCCATCTCTGAATCCTAGATACACAGACTATTACAATGTGCAGTTGTCACCAAGAATTTTTCACAGCGTGGTGGTAGTGGTAGGAGCTGGGTGCTGGAGCAGGGGCGGGGCGGGGGCGGTGAAAGAAAGATCCTCGCAACCCCCTGCAGACGAGGCAGGACAAGTCATGCACATGCTTTCGCTTTGTGGAAGTAGTTGTCAGCATATAGAATATTCTATATCTACGGCTGTCAGTAGGTAGATGCAGAGTCTGCGTCATAAGATGACGCATTCCCCAGCAACGCATGGACGCCATTCCATGGAGAGGAAACTAGATTTTTGCCATTCTGTTATCATTTCTGTCCGACTCAGAAACCTGTTTTTATCTTTCAAAACATTAAGAATGGCCTACAATTATGTGGACATAATTAGTGCTGTTTTTATTCTTTCAAAAATAGCATAAATATTAGGTCTTCTAATTATTATTTTTTTTAACATAACATCTTTATTTTTATAGAGCGCCGTTCATAGTGGACCACCATCACAAAGCACTTTACATAGGTAGGCTGTGAACTGTGCATTATATGCAGAGCCACTTACAACAGGACACTGATTTAACATCTTATCTGCAGGACGGAGCACAATGGGGTGAAGTGACTTGCTCATGGTCACACAGTGAGTCAGTCAGTGGCAGAGGTGGGATTTGAACCAGTGACCTTCTGGTTACAAGCCCTGGACCTTAACCACTGGACCACACTGCCTCCACAACTTCATGACTTCTTTTTTTCAGTGGTAATCTACTGCACAGTAGTAGTTTCTGCATGTGAGTTGTATTGTATTTCTAGTTAAAATAATATAGGCTACTTATTGATTACTAAAAAAAGCTATACTAATAACATGCATCATCATCTCATATTTTAAATATTCTAATAAACTTTACTGTGATCATGTGATTGTGGAGTTTTGCTTTTGTTGTCGTTCTCATACATATGGTTGTTGCACCATATCCATGACAGCCATTTTCGTGTGCTTGCAAGAATAAGTGGAAAACCTGTTTGTCACTGTTGTTCCATAGTTAAGGAATATACAACATAAACGTGTTTCCCACTTATCGCAAGTAAAACTGGACATGTACTGTGTCCCACATTTTATATTTTAAAACCTACATACTATATGAAAATCTCTCTATGGCAAACGGAAGTCACACAAAAGGATTATTGTAATATTGTAGAAGTTTGGATTTTTTTCTAAAGACCTTGTAATAAAAAAGATTGAATATGTCAAAACTGTTTAGAATACACATTATTGTTCTTCGTCTGAACGATTTATTTAACCCAGCTTGTTATGCTACGTTCCCGCTAGCCACTCGCAAAACATTTTACCTTGTGGCTCAACTATTTTTCCCCGAAGTTCGCCACGGTGGCAAAGGCTTTGAAAAATGTACTTGTGTAAGACTGCCAGCACATTCAACGTGTGCTGGTAGATGAATCAATAGAGTGAATCAATGTTTAGTTTGATTTCATTTTGCCCAATGAAAGCTCTTTAGCTTGATCACGAAACATACGCATGTCACAAACATTGTGTTTGGCGGGAGGACAGAGGCTCTAATTTGAAACAGTAAGTGGACGCGCTGCTTGTAAAAAACAAAACAAAAAAAAAACCCACGTGGCATCCAAAACGGAAAAAAACTGTACAGACCAATTACCAGAATCATGTTCCGAAAGACCTAGCCCAAGAAATACCAGTCACCCATGTACACACAACTAAAATGTGACCGTGATACTAGTCACAGGGAGGTGGAGCAGTCATGGTTTCAAAACGTACCCTCTGGTCCCGAAAGAACATTTTCACAGACGGCAAGCCAGAAACACAGAGCTTCAAGATCACAGCTAAGCTTTTTCTCCCCCAGAGTTATAGTGGAACTTAAATATTATATTTATGTGTATTGTAAATGGCAGGGTCTAGCATGTTTATAACTTGTTTATAGTATTGTTAAATGTTTCACAGGATTATTATTATTTTTTGGCCCTACGCAAACTGAAAACACAGCGTAACAGCCTGAATTCAGCATAATTTTTCCAGGTAACAACGTAACGGCCCGTTACACTCAACAGCACAGGCGAGAACCCGAAGACTATTACAATGTGCAGTGATACCTTCCTAGATAGACAGCCCTGTTACAATTTGAATTCTCTGCCTCCAATAGGTTTCAGTTCTAATAAAAACTGAATTTATGTTGTAGAGACGCTGACTGGGAGACAAATATTGTGGCATTCCAATTACTCATCATTACAGTTGTTCCCTCCCTAACAGAAAACGAATGTGAGTTTCATACAAGAGCAGAGTCACGTTGGGTTTAAACTGATTGATTGACTGAGATGAGAACTGTTTATTTCACAGCAGTATTATACAGCAGTCAGTCACCAAGGTATAGAGCCCAATATGATTTTATCAGTAGTATGGGTATTATGTCAGGTGCTCAGTTTATGAAGTCATGGTCTCTATTCTGCTCTCCTACTGCCTGTTTTATTAACCTCCCTCCCTATATGAATGCAGTATATGTGTAGTCTCACAAATTCATTTTGGATCTTGCTCCTGCTGCTAAATCATCAATAACGCTACGTAACACAATTTCTGTTCCTGGGTAGTAAGTGTTATTTCCTAATTGCTTATGCCTCAAAAGTATAGAAAATGGCTATTATTCCCCACAAACTTTGCTTTTGTGACCAGACAGTGATATTTTGAAATTTACCTATTTCCAATGAGAAAACGGGCGAATTTGTGTCTTTTCATTCACATAGTCAGAAAAAAAATCCAAATTAACATGTATTTATATTAAAGTAATACAAAAATGACTACAAAAGATTTAGAAGCGAGTAGTTTTTCGAGATTTACGATTATATTGTAAATCACTTTCACGAATCAGCCCCCAAATGTAGTCTCCCACCATGTTCTCGTTATACTGTCCTTGGTAGCGGCGTTCAAAGTCCAGTATATCCTGGTGGTCGCCTTGCTCCTCCGAGTACGCTCCCATGTTATCCTTGAATTTACCAAGATGAGCATCAAGGATATGGACTTTGAGGGACATCCTACAGCCCATTGTGCCGTAGTTCTTCACCAGAGTCTCAACCAGCTCCACATAGTTTTCGGCCTTGTGATTGCCCAGGAACCCCCAAACCACTGCGACAAAGCTGTTTCAAGCCGCTTTCTCCTTACTAGTGAGCTTCTTGGGGAATTCATTGCACTCCAGGACCTTCTTTATCTGTGGTCCGACTAAGGCACTGGCTTTGACCTTTGCCTCAGACAGCTTAGGGAAGTCGTCTTGAAGGAACTTGAAGGCTGCCGACTCCTTATCTAGAGCTCTGACAAATTGTTTCATAAGGCCCAATTTGATGTGCAGTGGTGGCATCAGCACCTTCTGGGGGTCCACCAGTGGCTCCCACTTGACGTTGTTCCTCCCCACAGAGAACTCGGTCCGCTGTGGCCAGTCCCGCCTCGCACATCTTAGCAGATGCTTCCACGGAGTACTTTTTCGCTCTTGTCTTGATAAATTGGCCGCAGACATAGCAAAATGCGTCTGCCGGATGCTTGCAGCCTATTGATGCCATCTCAGAAAAATGCAGATATGTATCCACTTAGGCAGCTGGAACTAAACTGAACTGGTGGGCTTAAGGCCCCTGTATTTATACTACTATTTATATTACTGGAAAGTTCTAGAAGTTACTCCAAGTTTACTCAGCACTGAATCTATCTGGAATGTTCTGGAAAATAGGTAGATTTCAAAATATCACTGTCCTGGTCACAAAAGCAAAGTTTGTGGGGAATAGCCATTTTCTATACTTTTGAGGCATAAGCAATTAGGAAATAACACTTACTACCCAGGAACCAAAAAAAAAAAAAAAAAAGTGTTACACGTTGTAACTTATATTATCAAAATCTACAATAAGTTACATTATACAAATACAGACTGCAGAGCTCATTCAAGAGATTGCTGTAGGTGCATTGTCAAAACAAAAATTTCAAGCAAAAAAGTTGACCACACACAAAGAAGTCCTAATCTATTAAAAAAAAAAAAAAAAAAAAAAAAATACTGGAACTGGGAAATACAGAAGCTGAAGAACTAGAGCATCAGAAAAAGCTGCCGTTTAAAAAATAAGTAAGAGAAGGCAAGCAACGGAGCTTCAGAAAGTGTGGTCTCATCAGCACTATGAAAATGTAAGAATAGAAAGCAGGGTTACAGAGTAAATTCTCAAGCATGTCAGGAGGATCATGAAGTTGCATCTCTGGAGATATTAAGACTCATTTCAGGGGTTTCATTATGCAATTAATGAACAGTGAATCCATACAATCTATACAGTAATAGAGATATCCACTGGTGATTCACTGAATGCGTGTGAAACATCAGCACTAGTGGCCCTTCTCGGATGGATCACTGCCGATATGTTGGTAGTAGAAGAAACAAATGATCAGAAAACAAAAGTTGATTAGACTGTATGCTGTATTAGACAAAGCAAAATTAAACACCGAGAATTAAACATTACATAAACCGACATGCCTTTTACACAGCAAACCTAATTTTCTCTTAAAATATTTTATAGCTGGCTACAAAGCGTGTTAAAAGGCACATTTTAAATTCAATTAATATGACAGAATCTTGGGTCCTTGTATTTTGCTAATTATCTCACTAATAGCAAAATAGTTGAGAGACAATACACCACGGCTTAGGGAGCTAGTGATATAATTTGAAACATGAATTCCCAATCTCATCCTGTTTTCATGTGCTGTAATTCAGCTCTGTTTATTTTACCTGTGCATTGTGGCTGTTGGAATCACAGAGATGTTTGATATCTCATTCATCAAGATCACTGCATAGTTTGCCCCGAGTAAAGCTTCCTGGCTGCACTATGACTTGACAAGATGAATTGGCGTTACTCTCTCTGGACCACCTGCAGATCATCTGCCTTTGATATTTACTCAGACTAAAAATGAAGATGTAGTGGGGAGTTGGTGGGCTGGTGTGAGAGATCAGCAGTTGTGTGTGTTTTTCCCACAACTCTGGGACTGCGGTTCTAATCCGGCTTGAATAACAGATTTCAGTGTAATTTGTCTACACAGCATACAGAGACTAATCCCAAACCTGTACATTTTTTATTTAATAAATAATCACATCTTCTATTAAGTCGTGGGCACTGACAGGAATTGGGCCCCAAGTAAATAAATGACGCATTTCCTGTTCTGTGATGCAACATGCAAAGAGATGTATTTATTTATTTTTTTGGTCTAATCCAAAAAGGCCATTGTAGGATGTTAGCAGACAGGGAACCAGGAGAGAATCACATTTCATCACAAGAACATTAGGAACAAGCCTGGGACAAAATAATGAAAAGAGCCTGAAAAAGTCCTGACTATAAAGTACTGAAATTAAAGCCTAGGTGGGAAGGAGTGGATAGTGTGTATTTCTTTTATCGTTGTATTTTTCTGATAACATGGGTGGATAGGTCAACCCATGCTTATAAGATTAATGCCAAGTTTCAAGGATGCCCGAATGTTGCTCTACCCATTATCCATGATACAGTACATGCAAAAATTGCTTGGTAATGTCATTTTCAAGTCACCCTGACATTTAGGATGAAAATGCAATGCATCTAATGCTACCAATCCAAAAATCATTGGGTGCTACTGTAAATGTCAAGTAGGGTCGGTACTTCTGGGTTGCTGTGCCAATATAGCATCGGTCATATCATTTCTTAGTTATCCAGACACTTACAATCAGCACACTATCTTGGCAGGTTTTCAAGGCTATTTGTGGCAGTGTCTCTGTATTGGTAGACAAGTTTCACTTTATTTCCCATTTGATGCACTTGTCCACACACTTCTATTTCAAAGAGCTTTTCTTTTTGTTCACTTTAACAGAATGCCATTTCATTTCGAAACAATCTTCAAGATTGAGAGTGAAAGCTCCATGCTCCGCCTTCCATCTCCAGAGCTAATGCACATATTTCTCTGCGCAATCCTTTCCCTGTCTCCTAATTTAAGAGGCGTAATTACTCAGAACACTACTTGAGAAGATATAGTAGGAGAGCGAAAATGGCTGTCATGGGCTCAAGACAGCCTGAACCTCCAAGGACGCTCTGGTTATGAGCTTGCAGTTCACATTCTGCAGTTTAAGCACTTTAAACACAAGCCGTGTTACAGAAACAAAAAGAAAAGGGATTGAGAAAATATAAAACGAATGAAGAGGTACTCTCGTACAGAGGTTTCATAATGCAATGTGCATGTCAGAAGGAAAAGAAATTCAATGCATGCTTTCTTCCTTCAGCATGGGCACTCAAGCCAGCCTATACAATGAAACATGTTGTAATGCAATGACAAGGCAGGAGTCCTTTAATGCTCAACTCCAACCTTGAAGAGCACCCTACACTCCATCCACTTCAAATTCAAAAGCACACCACCAGCCCTTTAATACAAGAAGCAGGTAAACATTAGGAGCCACTAGTGATGCTTTTGTAATGCAGATTCCAATCCCAAATGAGCTGAGCAATTACATCGAACTCATTCTGTTCTCAATCCTTGAACAGCCATCAGATAAAAAATGACTATCAAGGCTAAATTTAGACTTCACTAAAAAGCTGCTAACGGGCTGCCACTAAAGCTCAAAGCAGGTGAATCCAACAGAATTGTAATATCACACGATCATACGATTTCTCAAGAACCCAGACCAAGGATACATACTCTGTGGATTCAAGCATGTTTAGCTGGTACTGTTAAATAAATTCAGACACAATTAGTTCCCTTGCACAAATTTCTTAATAAACAAATAACCACAAAATAGTTTTTTGCATACAGTGTTCAGATAATGATCATTATTACATCTATAATATCAAACATCAACCAGGGCAAAAACTATTCATGTATAGCATCCCATTCTGCTGTTTATTCTCCTACACTTTTTATGAATGCATACTCTAATGGCAAAAAACAAATGTACAGCATCTGCACAATGCCAAGAGAATTCAAATGACAGCAATAAGCTTTTATTTATTTATTTATAAAAACACATATGCAAAAAAATAGGTTTTATGACTGTGTGCAATTTACCATAAAGAAAAGTAAAAACACAACTTGGTAAGACAGACCACTCTCTGATTGAATAGTACTGCATAGCTAAACTCATGGAGGCTATGGAACCAGTTGCTGGGATATGACTAAAATTAACTGTTTGTAGTAACGTGCATGCCTACTAGGCCACATATGATGATCATTCATAATTATTCATTGTGTACATTTAATGCTCTGTTCATAGAGTCATTACAAGTATAAATCTAGTTGAGCATTAGCCGAGCTGAATCACAATGCATTAAAAAAAGGATAATCAAAAGGCGGCTATTACTATCATTAAGCTGACTGTGACCCTGCGAGAAGGCAACACATACATGCTTGAAGCTTCTCAGCCTCCCATGTAATTTATAACATTTGTATTAACCATTTCATTCAATCTATTAAAACACAGATCAGCTGTTAACTAAGCAACTTAAATTATATATAACTTCTAGGCTTCTTTCAGCACCAATATTTCACCAAGGCGTTTACACATTACCCAGCGGAAGGTAAATGACATGTCTGAGCCCTAAGACATTTTAATGCAAACATGTTGAACAGCAGGTACCTTTGCATAACTGCATTTTTAAAAAAAAAATATTTAGACACGTGCTACAAATGTACAATTACAGTAATCCGTTGCATATTCGCCTGTGGTGGGATCAGAGTAAGGACGGATATGTAAAAAGGTGGATAAATTAATCCTGTTTTAAATACCATTATACACAGCTGTAACTATTACTGTAGTGACTCGGACAACTGGGCGCTCAGAAGGCCCGCTGCTGTGGTTATGTGTTGAACGCATTGTGTGCATCATTAAACAAGCATGCTTGAGAGTGTGTTTGGGCAGCTGGGAGTGAATGGGGTTAGTTAGATTGCACGGCTGCGTGTGTGAGTGGTGGAGAAGGAGCCGTTCAAAAAAGGTGTGTGTGTTTGTGTGTGATTGGTAGGCAGCTACAGTTGTTTGTGGTTAATAAATAAAATACTGAACGACACTCACCTTGTCAGCGACTTTATTGCTGGCGCCGAAAAGGAAAGGGACGGTGGTACATTATATTCACACAATTATTGTTTTGAGATTCAGCTTTTATTAGGGAGCTCCCCTAAATCCCTTGTTTAGAAAGATACAGGGTATTAATGCATGTCACAGAGTAGCCGTCTGCAATGTGGGTGCGTGCATTCACTGCTGAGTTATAGGCAGGAGAGCGAGCCGAAGCTTGAAGTAACAATTCCAGCAATGGCAACGCATTGAGCACATATAACACTGTGTACAAAAACTTTGGTGGGAGCTACAACCTCAAAACTAATCTTCTCTATTCAGTAAACTAAACGTTGCTGAAGAGACTGATCATGGCGGATAAATGGTTAGGGTGGATATGCGATGGACTACTGCATGGTGTTATTACTAGAAAGATAGCCCTCAGCCCTCGGATAACTAAGCTTGATCTCTAGCAAGACAGTGTTTCCCAGTTATACCTGAAATAATGTGGTTTCCAGGCTAGTAATGTATGTTGCAAGAGCTTTTGTGCTGGTGGGCACTCTTATTTTAATTAATGTTGCGAAGCGATGATGTTACCTGCCCACAAATATACAGGCACGCTATCCCAAGATGCCATAAGGGTCTGTTCAGGCATACAACTTATTCCGATACTTTAGAATCAGTCCAGTGTTATCAGTTCTATATGGCTTCCACTGAGCCAGACATCATAAAAACTTTTTTTTTTTTTTTTAATTCTAAAACACTTTTCTTATGCTATCTGTCAATCAAGATCTCAGAGCTCTCAATTTCTGTAATCATATCCCATGCATAACTGTCTTCCTCCTTCTTAAATCATTAAATTAAAACAAAATGAAGTCCCTGGTGGGATTCAGACGATAAGTGCTTCTTTATGGCAGTAATCAAAACCATTTCTCTTTTCCTCTAATTCTTGCTGTGTCTAATTACGGAAAGTTTGTTAATGAGGCAGTAGCTCTGCACCAAGCCGCCTCAAGTTGGTATGATATTAATTACTTTTGGGAAGTGATCGAGGACCACAACAGAGAGGCAGGCCCATCAGTCCTGAGTGCACTAATTAATACAGGAGTCAGAGCGCGTCTGCCTGTCTCTCTTTCTCATGCAATTAACTAATGGGCTTTAACTTTAAACATTTTAAGCTGTCTGAAATCACACACTGGCTTTAAACAAAGTTAATTGCAGCTAGTCAGCTAGTTGGAATACTAACAGGAGAGATCAGGAAGTAAAGAAAATGATACACCCCTTTGAAATGGCAGAGGTTATTAATATTTGGTTATGCTCTTCAGGTGAACTCTCTGGTCTCTTCCATTATGCAACCCCTCTTCCTATGCAACTCCTTAACGATTAGAAGGACTGAAGACCAAAGTTAACCTCCTTTCCACTGTCAAGCCAATTGTCTCTGTTTCTGGAGGCAAGGGCCCAGCCTGGCAAGTCTCTGCTAAGCACCATATCATTAAAGGTCTCTGAAGCATGATGAGGTTACTATTGGTTGCTGATTTCCCTCCCTCACCTCTCTGCAGTATAAAGGCATGCCATGTTTTCTGTGGACTCCCAGCAAAGATTGACAAGTTGCCGCAAACAGGATTCAAACTGTGCTTGCATGTCTTCTCTGCACTCCTAATGGTAGTGCTTTTCAAAAGACAAGCCATTGGGGACCCATAGTAGTACTGTTTTTATTGGGGATTACTCCTGTCAACCCAGTGATTATGGTTCTTAACATCAGTACACACAAACAGACTCTGAGGGAACAGTGAATAATGTTTAATAAAAATCATGTTCGTTATCCTTAAAGCTGTGCCTTTTATGATTTATATTAAGATTCTCTGTATGTTCATGGTAGTTGGACATCAGCGTGGGCAGCAGTGTGGAGTAGTGGTTAGGGCTCTGGCCTCTGGACTCTTTACTGGAGAGTCGTGGGTTCAATCCCAGGTGGAGAACACTGCTGTTGTACCCTTGAGCAAGGTACTTTACCTAGATTGCTCCAGTAAAAACCCAACTGTATAAATGGGTAATTGTATGTAAAAATAATGTGATATCTTGTAACAAATGTAAGTCGCCCTGGATAAGGGCGTCTGCTAAGAAATAAATAATAATAATAATCAGCGTGACGAACATGCTCCTCAAGCTTTCCAATATATACAACAGAGCAATAAATATTGACTTGTAATTGAAATTCAATACATTTAGCTACTGTATAAAAGATTAGACTGCCTTTTTTACAATGCATGAAAATAAGTTCCAATCATGTTTTAACAGAATGCAAGAAAATACATTAAAATCGACTGTGTATGATATATTTCATGACTAGTATGACTGCCATGCATTACCGAATGAGTTAGTACAAGTACAAAACAAGACCAAGAGAGGGAATCAGCAAAGATGACTTTGGCCTTGTGCAAGGGTAGGAAACTCTGGAGCTTCTAGTCCAGCTCTCTGTTCAAAACATATCCTTAATTTAACTAAACCAAAATTATCCTCTGACCAGGTACTTAATAATTTAACTTCAGGCAGGACCAAGGTTACCTACCCCTTGGACATGTGCATCTCCAATGTAAACCCCTGTCCAAATGATTGCCACACACCACACAATTCACAACAAGCTGGAAGAACCTCCCCCACAATTCCACCTGCCAGTGAACATATTTATACCCTTACTGGTTAAAAACAGTACCGAGGCAGTAGCAATAAACCTTGCGTGGTCTACAGGAGGTCAGGGAACACTCTGAATACACTACAGGGTGACTTGGTCCTATGCAAAAGGACTTGGGAGAGATTTAAGTCATTTTGATAAGCTGATAACACAATAGTAAATACAGCGGCCCAGCTAAAACAGCATTGTAACTGGTCAAGTGAGAATGAGATTTTCAGATCGTCTCCCAATTGAAGGGACCAGGGAGTAGTGGGGTTAACCCTGGTGTCATTGTCTGAGCAATAGTTCTACTCCTACTAATGAGGTGTATGCAATATCCAGGCAGTGTGATGCATGCAAATCTTACAACTGGCGATTTTCCAAAACTTGTCCAGAATGACTCTCTATATACATATCAGGACACTTCCAATATACTACAGCAATTCCATGAAAGTAATGAAATATTAAAATAACCATCTTTATGAACCTCAGGGGGTCCTGGGCTACTTCCTGTATAAGGCGTGCTGAATGTATTTCAAAACTACAAAAGCAATGCAGCATAGACCAAATGAAAAACCAGCTCTCAAATTAGATTAGCTAAACCTAACTAGGAACATACAGGATTAGAAAGAAAAAGGAAACATTGACAGTTTTTTTTTTGTTTTTTTTTTAAATAGGCAGCTCACAATCGTATATTAAAATCAAATCAGATAACAAATAAAATTAGCATATAAATTATCCTTGCTTTCAGAAGCAATTGCCCAGCTATGCACTAGCAGATAATAACCAGGCACAGCTGCATATACTTCCAATAAAACAGAAGACTATGTGAATGTTATAATAAATCCGTTATTTAAGCAGAAATGTGGTAAACAGGACCATGTTATGAGTAATCAAGCATCTATAAGAAGAAAAAACAGTGTAGTAGTGTTTAAAGAAAAATTGACTGTTACCTAATACTGTACCAGAAGGTTCCTATTTATCCATGGGTTTTACTTCACTGTGTAATTTGTACCATTTCTGGCAAGTGTAACAATAGTTTTGTACCACAGCTGGTGAGATTTCCTTTCACAAATGGTGCAGCATCCTAAAGTCCCAAAATGAGGTTAGGATTCAAACATCATTTTTGGTTTACATCTTCCAGCAACACCCACTTTGAAGATGAACCACTGCCTTTGTATGTTGCTATTCTAATAAGCTATGCCACTGAAGCAATGACTGTTGATGTTATTTATGTATATTTATTTTACTTACTGTCTGGGCTTGGAGTTTGAAAGTCCCTGCCTCCTCTTGAGCTTTGCAAAGCTGAACCTTGAAAAGGGGAGAAAATGTTTATATTATATTACACACCCACAGTACATATATACATCACCATGAAATGAAAGGTTTCTAGTGGACAGAAAAGCAATTGGGTCCTTGCACTTGCATTATTAAAATAGGAATACCATATAACAGTTACAAAGGGGCTCTTGAAGGACTTGCTTTTATTTTCTCCTGTGCTTGTTATTTTATGCAGTGTGTCTATGGGGTAACAAATATATACAGTACTGTGCAAAAGTTTTAGGCAGGTGTGAAATGCTGTAAAGTAAGAATGCTTTCAAAAATAGACATGTTAATAGTTTATATTTATCAATTAACAAAGTGCAAAGCGAGTGAACAGAAGAAAAATCTACATCAAATCAATATTTGGTGTGACCACCCTTTGCCTTCAAAACAGCATCAATTCTTCTAGGTACACTTGCACACAGTTTTTGAAGGAACTCGGCAGGTAGGTTGGCCCAAACATCTTGGAGAACTAACCACAGTTCTTCTGTGGATTTAGGCAGCCTCAGTTGCTTCTCTCTCTTCATGTAATCCCAGACAGACTCGATGATGTTGAGATCAGGGCTCTGTGGGGGCCATACCATCACTTCCAGGACTCCTTGTTCTTCTTTACGCTGAAGATAGTTCTTAATGACTTTCGCTGTATGTTTGGGGTCGTTGTCATGCTGCAGAATAAATTTGGGGCCAATCAGATGCCTCCCTGATGGTATTGCATGATGGATAAGTATCTGCCTGTACTTCTCAGCATTGAGGAGACCATTAATTCTGACCAAATCCCCAACTCCATTTGCAGAAATGCAGCCCCAAACTTGCAAGGAACCTCCACCATGCTTCACTGTTGCCTGCAGACACTCATTCGTGTACCGCTCTCCAGCCCTTCAGCGAACAAACTGCCTTCTGCTACAGCCAAATATTTCAAATTTTGACTCATCAGTCCAGAGCACCTGCTGCCATTTTTCTGCACCCCAGTTCCTGTGTTTTCGTGCATAGTTGAGTCGCTTGGCCTTGTTTCCATGTCGGAGGTATGGCTTTTTGGCCGCAAGTCTTCCATGAAGGCCACTTCTGACCAGACTTCTCCGGACAGTAGATGGGTGTACCAGGGTCCCACTGTTTTCTGCCAATTCTGAGCTGATGGCACTGCTGGACATCTTCCGATTGCGAAGGGAAGGAAGCATGATGTGTCTTTCATCTGCTGCAGTAAGTTTCCTTGGCCGACCACTGCGTCTACGGTCCTCAACGTTGCCCGTTTCTTTGTGCTTCTTCAAAAGAGCTTGGACAGCACATCTGGAAACCCCTGTCTGCCTTGAAATTTCTGCCTGGGAGAGACCTTGCTGATGCAGTATAACTACCTTGTGTCTTGTTGCTGTGCTCAGTCTTGCCATGGTGTATGACTTTTGACAGTAAACTGTCTTCAGCAACCTCACCTTGTTAGCTGAGTTTGGCTGTTCCTCACCCAGTTTTATTCCTCCTACACAGCTGTTTCTGTTTCAGTTAATGATTGTGTTTCAACCTACATATTGAATTGATGATCATTAGCACCTGTTTGGTATAATTGTTTAATCATACACCTGACTATATGCCTACAAAATCCCTGACTTTGTGCAAGTATACCTAGAAGAATTGATGCTGTTTTGAAGGCAAAGGGTGGTCACACCAAATATGGATTTGATTTAAATTTTTCTTCTGTTCACTCACTTTGCATTAAGTTAATTGATAAATATAATCTATTAACATGTCTATTTTTTTCACACCTGCCTAAAACCTTTGCACAGTACTGTATATATATAAAAAAAAAAAAAGCTTTAGGAGACCCAAGGAGAAAAGCGGACAGGTAAGAAGACAGGTCTGGGAAGCCATCTTACAAAGCTCTTAACTGCTGAACAGGATCAACAGATGACAATTATTTTTAGAAATTAGTTTTAGGGTACTGGGACAATTATGTTGAAATGAAATGGGATCCAAGCAGTAAATATCCGCCTTTGTTAGCCAATTATACAAACAGAGAGACAAGAGCTTTTAAAATAACAAAACAAACACTATTCAAGTTAACCCTTTATATCCTGGAGTGCTAGTTAGCATCCAGCTTATAGAGCCTCAGAATGCCTGTATCCTCTTCTATTTTATCTCTTTAATCATTAATGAGTCAACACACACAGCCACTGGTTGGCATTCTAGGAAGGCTACTGCTCAGCTGGCAGTCTGAGAACCAATGAGACAGGGGCACTCCAAGACCTAAAGGGTTAAAAAGAAGATCTAGTGTACCCCTTGAGTGCCAAAGTTCAGAAACCCCTTCTTTAATATTGATGGGGAAAGCATTATGAATTGTTTTGTTACTTTTTAAAAAGTTTACTACTATGCATTAGCTTCTCTGTTCATTCTCTTGTTACAAAACCTTAGAAGAGTTTTTTTTTAAATAGTTAAAGTCAGTGGTGATATATAACAAAAACATGAAAGCTGTGTCATTCCTAACACTCCACAGTGCAATGAACATCATCTTCTAACCAACATCCATATCATCATCAGTGATTACATTTTTTCATTTTGCAGCATGGATAAAGCAGGGAGGTACCGCAACAGCATACAAATAAAGTATTTAAAATAAGCTCTGATTGACAGTGATTACATTACATAGAAATGCACCACATTAAATATTTAGGTGTATAGAATGTTGATAATATTTTCCCTAGAGTACAGCCGACATTCAGACATAAAATAATGCATTTTTTTGTTTTTCCTGTTGACAAGAATATCTGCCTCGTTCATGATAAACTTTTTGTGGGATCACATTCACAGACTGTTTCGCATGCAAATTGTCTTCATTCTTTTAACTCTTCCCACCAATGAGGCTGCAAGGTCACAGATCGATCCGTTCATAACATGGTTTAAAAAACCGCAAGAAATCCAAATCAGACAGACATCCTAGAAGCCTTGGTAAATACCTGGTTTGGATTTCTCAGATTTGAGAAAAATAAAAAAATAAAAAAGGAGAAGGAAGGGAGAGAAGAAGTGTCTTAAAAGCTTTTGTTAACTACATCAAAATGAAAAGACAAGGAAGCAACTGACCTTTTAAAGTTACTATACAAAAGGTTTGAGTTTGCTCACATTCAGCTAAAGGACGTGGAAGGATGAAAACACAGAACAAGGTATATTCTCAGGACTTTCTGTCCTGCAAACAGCACCTACAGTAGATCTGGGTAATGTGTTTACATGTGCAGTTTGCTGGTTACTTCATTAAACATGCCAAATATCAATGTGTGTTGAAACAGGAATACATGATGATTAACAGCACTTCGAGACAATGCATGGATACAAATGAAATTTGGAGGGTATGAGAATTCCTTTAAGTGTTTGAAGGTGTGGAGAGAATTGTACAGAACTTACCTCCATCTCTGAATTGTGAGCCTGAACTTTCTGAACCATCTCCTCAGCCTCCCGGACTCGTCGACTCAGCTGCGGGGAATACTCAGAGGCTGTCAGTTCACTGTCGTAAGACTCCAGGATAGCCCTCATACCATCACGTTCCTGAACAAAGGAGACAAAAGGAATCAAAGGGTGCAATGGCTTCTACTATAACCCTGCATCTCCCGCTGGGAATAAGAACCAATATAATGCAATAATCTTGAGGCTTTTACACTTTGAATGCCTTCAGATCAGTTTATTGACTTGCTTCACTCTACTCAGTTCAAAATAAAGTGACTTTTTTTGACAATTTGCAGCATGTTTAACTTTCGAAACTACCGTAGTAGTCAGAATATATCAAACACCCTTTAACAAATCTTAGGAGGATTTATGACTGAGGTACAAGTTTGTATTTATTTTTTTATTCTACATAGCATCCTATGATGTTTTTGATAGGGTATGGTAGGGTGTCATACAAGAGAGTTACAGGTTATCCAAGGCAGATCAGTCATGCTCATTATCTGCAGGGTGCGCACTACATACAGATAATTACAGTACTCCTTGTGCTTCATGGAGAACAGAGAAAAGGCTGAGGGGTGTAGGTGAGACACTTCAGCAATCACAATCAATCTGCACTTTGCATATCCTGCTGGCTACTCTGACAGGCAGTCATGTCTGTTGAATCCAAATGACTCCACTGAGAATAACAACTTTGCCTCCAGCAACACCGATTGCATTATTCTTTTAGTTGTAAGCCTACTTGGATGCATTAAATACATGTGTGTTAAGGATGGGAGCACCAAAAGATAAATTAATTAAAGCTTTACCTATATAATTCGATACAAGCGAGTTAAACTGAGCCACACACCTATAGGCTAGTAATCAGTGCCTGATATTGTTACAGTAAAAGTACATTAGACTAGGACTTAATAGAGAAGCAGCTGTCCACTTGGAATATATTAACTTAATGAAAATCGATCGTTCTGTCAACTAAAGGGGGATGATGGTCTGTCAGTTACGATAATTTATTAACTTTTTATAAACTTGCACAAGGTTTTCATAAGTTTGAAATGTCAAGATACCAATGTCACTGGGCAGTATACAGATTCCTTTCATGGTTAAGGCTTTTAAAACTAATACACATGACAAAGCTGCTTTCATAGGAACTCATATTTACTCTATCAAATCCAATACTGTTTCTCATATTTCCTGGAAATCTCACGAGCAGAAAGGCTTAAATTAAAAATGCTTTCTGTTATTTCAGTTCTCAGCTGTGGGATTCAGTAAACTGTGCCCCAATTCCCTAACCTTCAAGCAGCTAACAGGAAAACTATCGATATTCCTCTGTGCAAATGTCACTAATGTAGGTCTGAGTCAGTGTGATTAAACACTGAGATTTGAGGATTCTAGGGATATTGCTGTTGATAATTATCTTATGGACAGGTTTTTAAGTCTGAATAATTCAGACATGAATTATACATTATTAAGGCAGAAAAAAACAGCTAAACCGACACAAATGGGTAATGAACAATTTCATAGTCGTTTTTGGTAATGAATAGTGAACTCTTGCAATTCAATATAGTGACTACCTTTTCACATTTTAAATGAAAAGTACATTTAAAAATGAATACCACAGTGTTTTATTTATTTTTTTTAATCAAAGAATCATATTTATAGTATACAAACATTCTGGAGTGTTTTTAAAAATAAATAAATAAAATTTAAAAAAAAAAAACACACAACTACCACCATGTTACCTAATTTAGTACATGTCTAAACTGTTATTTTAGCATACAACCGGATCAAATGAGAATCCTTTTATGTCATAGAAAAACACAAGAAATGTATACTCATCATGCCTTCACAATTACAATACATGTAGCCTTTTAAGGCATTTGGCTTCAATTTATATAGAATAATATCACCTTCTCATCCTAACCAGAGTAGTCTAAAATTGCTTTCAGGATCATTATATTTGTAACACAGGAATAAAGATACGGATTGAAGTCTAATGACCCATGAGAAATTTTCTAGGACTTAATTCCTAACCATTGCACAATTCATAACATCAATTTTAAATCCATTATGTTTTTTTTAATTGCTGGCGTTGCAAACACTAGCCAGACAAACAGAGTTTCACCTGCTTCAATGGCAAATTCCAATCAAGAAATTACAGAATGTCGTTTGGTGTCTGATGTAATGTGCTGAAGTTTAAATCATAAAGGTGAAAATAATTTAAAACGATGGTTCTGATCGAGTAACATAAAATAAAAATCAGCTAGCACTCTATGTACCCAATGCTCTTCTGCACAGCTTGGCAAGGCAGCCCATTGTAGTCGGAGACAGCTTTAACAATGCAGAAGTAGTGGAGTAGTGGGTAGGGCTCTGGACTCTTGACCAGAGGGTTGTGGTTTCAGTCCCAGGTAGGGGACACTGCTGCTGTACCCTTGAGCAAGGTACTTTACCTAGATTGCTCCAGTAAAATCCCAACTGTATAAATGGGTAATTGTATGTAAACAATAATGTAATGTCTATATAATGTGAAATAATGTATAATGTGATCTCTTGTAACAATTGTAAGTCGCCCTGGATAAGGGCGTCTGCTAAGAAATAAATAATAATAATAAACAATGCAAGGACGAGTTACAAACGAGAAAAGAAAACGTTGCTGTAACAGTAACAATATTTACCAAGGCAGTATATATCCAGCCCACTTAAGTTCAAGTGCTGTTCTATTCCGTTATTCTTAGTACTAGATTTTCCTTGAGCCACATATTTAAAATGATCCGTTAGAGGCTTCCAGTCCCAGAATTCCCCTATAATATATATATATATATATATATATATATATATATTTATTTTAGTAGTGAATGTTTTACATACGAAAGCTAATCAGACAATTTAGGAGATGGCCATCTCAGATTTTTAATAACTGAAGAAATGCATTTAGCATTCAACTGCATTGCAAGTGGTTTTTTTGGGGGTTTTTTTTTTTTTTTGCAATGTTAATCAAGCTTAACATATTCTAGGAATGCTAAAGAGCCTGTTACATTGTTATAACTTATCAGATCATTACTTCTCATACTTATGTTGGATGGGTCACAAAGCACAATACAACACATAGCTCAGATCTTTTTTCTTAAGCTTTTACCAGTATTCTACACCAGACACAGCAATGCATTTCCACCATTACCGTATGGCTTTTTACCTCCTAAAGACCCAAAACCTGAATATCCTATACCAAAGCTGCTCAGCAAGCCTGGTGATGCAGTTATGGCCCTACCACGAGGGCACAAAAGGACCGCAGCGTCATTTGTCCTTCAAGCCTGCTGCAATCATGGACGTAGCGACCTTGAAAGTTAATGGTTACATTTCTATTTCAGGGAACCAGAGTTAAAGGGAGAAGGACTATGCTTGAACTGCAGTGAGTAGCCGGTCTGAACGGTAGCAAGCACCCAGATGTCCATGGTGAACTGACACCAATGCTCCAGATGGCTCCCTGAAAAGGGGCCCTGGGCCTCTGTCAGCAAACTCCTAGGGCTGCTCTACGGCTTGTGGCTTGGCTTCGGCTTCTGCCTCTGTGGTGGGCAGCGAAAGGTATTGTAAATTGGCCTCCACCAGCAGAAATTGTGCCAGACCGAGCTTCTCCGCATCATGCACCCTATAAAAAGGGTGTTCACAGACCGGGAAACAGCAGGCGCAGAGATCTGCGAGCACAGTCCTTTTGTGCCCTCTGAGTCTGTCACAGGCTCGCTGAGCAGCTTTGGTATACAATATTCAGGTTGCAGTACACATGCGGTAATGGTTACATTTCATACTTAAAGGAACCAGTTATTTGGTCAGTTCTTTTAAAAACAAATTAACACCGGAATGGGTGCTGTGAAATGTGCTGTGCCCGTGCCTGCTTCCAATTAACAGGCTCAAATTTATAACCTGTTTACTTTAAATCTTTAATCATTTTTGTTGTCATACAAAAGGACTGATGCTTGCTACTCTAAATTCCCAAACAATCTGAAATCAACAACTATTTAAAACAATAACGGAAAGTCTGTAGTTTTTACCCAATCCAGCCTGAGCAGTAATCTAAATGCAGCAGCCAGCTATTGATTCAACAAGGCTAAGTCATGTTTCTGTAAATCAGCAGATGACCTGTTATTCAAAACAATTTTCACAAAAGAGAATCATGATTGTTTCTTTGATTTAAATATTGCTGTGGAAATCATTGGGGATAGAAAGCTCTGCTACCAATACTTCACAGCTTAATAAGGAGACTTAGATTGGATTTCTCCTTTCTAACAGCGAGATATTGTAATTGCAGACTTGAATGGCTGGGAATTAAGTTGGTTAGCACCCAGGGATCACACACTGATGAACTATGACATTAAAACTATGCTATGGGAGAGAAAGATTTGTTTTGTACCCATGACTACTTACTGTAATTCCAATGACAATTCAATTATGTGAATTCAAAAAGGTAAATAATTAATCTTAAATATAATTTATTCTAGAATTTAAAAAAAACCTCTCAGGGTGGTTTAACAGATGTTTTAGGGTAACGAACACACAAACATTGGTAGCAACAGGTTAAGGCTGACTCTTCCCCAGCTCCAACATTAAATTCAACGTTGGGAAAGCACCAAGTTTCTACTATTTTATTATGTCACTGAAAAATAACCTGTTTTACAAAGCAGAATTAAGGTGACAAAACAGATATCTAATCAATTAAGTTTTTACTTTGAGATTATAGCGCTCTGCTTTATCTTTAGTTCTCTCTTTTTTAGTTATTTCAAGGACTTACGATAATAAAAATGTATGGATAAAATATACGTAAATGTGCAGGCAATTTGTTTGTCAGGTATACATGTGCATGCTGTTTGCAACGGGCTCTGCAGCAAGCTTAGTGTAAATGGGCATTGCATCCACAAATAAATTTAAGACAGTTGTGACAAAGCAGTTCTTTACCCATCTTATAAGTGTAAACACAGTATTGAATAAAAATACACATAATAAAAAAGGGTTAGTCTGGCTCTTGAACTCTTGCTCAGACAGACTGCCTGGCATTTACAAATAAATACATAAATACGTTCAGCTTCCATGGCTCGGCCGAGTGGAACAGATTAAACATTTAAGACAAATCAGTTTCTCCATTTTCAACTTTCAAAACCAATTGAAAGCAGCATGTGTTTCAGATGCAAGGGAGGAAATAACTGGCATAGCTTCAGCCCTTATAAAAGTTTACCACAGTATGTTTGTAGTTTGACCATGTTTCTCCCATGGTTTATACTATGCAATTAACATGGTTTACCTTGGTTTGCCATGTTTATTAGTATGCTTTAAAATACCTCGCTAGTCTTAATGCTTACCTATGCTTTACCACGCTTTTCACAGCACTTTATTACACTTTCGATGGTTTTACTATGGGAAACTTTATAAGGAGTGTGCATAGCAGCTTCTGCTATATGCTTTACTGTACAGTAAAACAAGAACAAAATAGATCTGTACACTTATTGTAGGATATGCTTATTTCATAATTTAACAATAATTAAAGTGCCAAAGTATTTTCCATTTTAAAAAGTAGCTTCAAATGTCAGATTGTTTTCTTACATTTTCCTTTCTATTTTATGGTGTTAAGAACCATTATGAATGGTTCTGGGTTCTGCAGCAAGTTATTGTTCTCTAAATCTGCCTTTACCTAACTTTGACTGCTGGGACTTCATAGTTCGTTTCAAATCATGCGACAACGTGGCTTTGGAGCACTGCTAGTCCCATCTATGATTACAAACACTCTAAAAGAGTAAGGGACAGGATAAAACTACAATGTACATTTGTTATTATTATTATTTGTTTATTTAGCAGACGCCTTTATCCAAGGCAACTTACAGAGACTAGGGTGTGTGAACTATGCATCAGCTGCAGAGTCACTTACAAGTGCATCTCACCCGAAAGACGGAGCACAAGGTGGTTAAGTGAGTTGCTCAGGGTCACAATGAGTCAGTAGCTGAAGTGGGATTTGAACTGGGGACCTCCTGGTTACAAGCCCTTTTCTTTAACCAATGGACCACACAGCCTCCTTGTTCCACTAAAATACAATCCTTCAACAGGTTTAGCCATCTGCATGCACTGTACTGAAGCAAACCTTAAAATAAATGGGTTCTCAGGCAACTGCATGCAGCAGTAGGTGGTTATAGTGAATAAGCACTGCATATAAAAGTAAACTCCTTTCTAGAACAGAATGGATGCAAGACAATGATATATTCCCCTCTAGCAGTTTTGATTATACCGTAATTATTATTTTTTTTTAAATAATGGATCAACTTAAACACTTAACAGTGAAAAAATATTTAAGCATATGGCACTGCTTTCCCAAAGGGCAAAAACACTTTAGTTGCGAATTCACTTTGATTTGCCTTATAAAAAGTATGAGAAACCTTATCAGTAGCTAAGCATATACAGAACAGACATGTTCAATTTCAGCTGCATGTTTAAACTGCTTCTGCTGCCATATTATACAAGGTTTTTTAATAACCTTCCATTTTATCACAAACATATGGCAGAAAAGGCAGCAGAAAGACACTGAGAACAGTCCGTTTGATACATTTTTAAATTGCTCATCTTACAGTTCCCCATTATTATAATAGCTGAGCTGTCACCCTTCTCCCTTTTCCTCAGACTGTTCTACATTAGCATGTAAATAGCAAGTGGATCCCTGGGTTTGAACATCCCTTTAATTAACAATAATCCGCTTTAAACCCGCAACGCAATCTGTTCCGACAGTCTGCTACACAGAGTTCCACAGCAGCCCCATCTGAATCCAGACAGCAAAACTCACAGGTTGAATACAATGACCATTTACCAGCAACAGGAAAGTCTGTGCTTAACCCTGAGGGTTGCATGAGGGATCCTGGAGCCTCAGAATTCTCCACACAAGTTGCAAGATGTACCTTGCCTGGCTGCAAAGTAAATTGATCTTTGTGAGCCAAGACGGATTCACATTAAAAGAAAAAAGCAGAAAAGCTGTCACTGTGTTTAAAGTCATTGTAAGAGGTTTTCACACTGAATAAAACAGTTTTTAAACTGGAGCTCAAGACATGGCTCCTTCTTACTGATATTGAAGAGCTATTTTTGAAACCCCTATCAGAGTGTTATTTTTTTTGCTTGCAATGCTCATTTCATGCAAAGGTCACAGTGTTTTGTTTTTCAAAACTGCTGCCTTAAGCTATTAAAGAATTTTTTTTTCTTCCATGAATGAAATTCACTGCAAGATTATCTTAATAAAAATCTTGGAATGTAGGCAAGATAAAAAAAAAAAAAAAACTATTGGATTCCATTATTTAACAAAATTGCTTTTAGGTCCATTCCACTGGCCTTTAGCACATAATATAATGGGGTTTGTCAGTTCATTCTCAAAACCATTAAAATGTATTTCAAATAAAAATGGTTTATTCCATTAGAACTAAATCAAAACACTAAGATATGAAGAGCTATGGATTACCCCACACGCTTACCAAAAGCATCCACTTCATTTATACAATACACAGGATGAAAGAGAATACATTCTTTTTCTTTCAGACTAAACTGTTTGTCTACACATACAAACCACTTTATACATGGAGATTTGCAGTATTCCACCTTTTAAAATAACACTGCATAAGACACACACATATATATATATATATATATATATATATATATATATATATATATATATATATATATATATATATACACACACACACACACACACACACACATACGTGCTCAAATTTGTTGGTACCCCTCCACAAAAAACAAAGAATGCACAATTTTCTCTGAAATAACTTGAAACTGACAAAAGTAATTGGCATCCACCATTGTTTATTCCATATTTAATAGAAATCAGACTGCTTTTGATTTTTTATTCAACATAATATTGTAAATAATAAAACAAATGAAAATGGCATGGACAAAAATGATGGGACCGCTAACCTAATATTTTGTTGCACAACCTTTAGAGGCAATCACTGCAATCAAACGTTTTCTGTAGCTCTCAATGAGACTTCTGCACCTGTTAACAGGTAGTTTGGCCCACTCTTCCTGTGCAAACCGCTCCAGCTGTCTCAGGTTTGATGGGTGCCTTCTCCAGACTTCAAGTTTCAGCTCTTTCCATAGATGTTCGATAGGATTCAGATCAGGACTCATAGAAGGCCACTTCAGAATAGTCCAATGTTTTGTTCTTATCCATTCTTGGGTGCTTTTAGCTGTGTGTTTTGGGTCATTATCCTGTTGGAGGACCCATGACCTGCGACTGAGACAGAGCTTTCTGACACTGGGCAGTACGTTTCGCTCCAGAATGCCTTGATAGTCTTGAGATTTCATTGTGCCCTGCACAGATTCAAGGCACCCTGTGCCAGGCGCAGCAAAGCAGCCCCAAAACATAACCAAGCCTCCTCCATGTTTCACTGTAGGTATGGTGTTCTTTTCTTTGAAAGCTTCATTTTTTCATCTGTGAACATAGAGCTGATGTGACTTGCCAAAAAGCTCCAGTTTTCATCTGTCCAAAGGACATTCTCCCAGAAGGTTTGTGGCTTGTCAATATGCATTTTAGCAAATTCCAGTCTGGCTTTTTTATGTTTTTCTGTCAAAAGTGGAGTCCTCCTGGGTCTTCTTCCATGGAGCCCACGTTCGCTCAAAAAGCGACGGATGGTGCGATCAGAAACTGACGTACCTTCACCTTGGAGTTCAGCTTGTATCTCTTTGGCAGTTATCCTTGGTTCTTTTTCTACCATTCGCACTACCCTTCTGTTCACTCTGGGGCAGATTTTCCTCTTGCGGCCGCACCCAGGGAGGTTGGATACTGTTCCATGGACCTTAAACTTCTTAATAATATTTGCAACTGTTGTCACAGGAACATCAAGCTGCTTGGAGATGGTCTTGTAGCCTTTACCTTTACCATGCTTGTCTATTATTTTCTTTCTGATCTCCTCAGACAACTCTCTCCTTTGCTTTCTTTGGTCCATGTTCAGTGTGGTGCACACAATGATACCAAACAACACAGTGACTACTTTTCTCCATTTAAATAGGCTGAATGACTGATTACAAGATTGGAGACATGTGTGATACTAATTAAAGAAACTAATTAGTTTGAAATATCACTATAATCCAATTATTTATTATCTTTTCTAAGGGGTACCAACAAATGTGTCCAGGCCATTTTAGAATATCTTTGTAGAATAAGCAATAATTCATCTCTTTTCACAGCTTCTTTACTTTATTCTATGACATACCAAAGGCATGCAAGTATACATGATAAAATAGCTCTTAATTTCATCACTTTTCAGGAGGAATGAAGCATTATTTCAATGAGCTGTAAGGGTACCACCAAATTTGAGCACGTCTGTATATATATTTATTATTTATTTATTTATTTATTTTATTTATTTAAACACTAAAGCTTTCATTTACAGATGGTTACGGCTGCATCGAAATGTACAGTTTGACCTTCAAAAGGTTTGGAACACATTACCGAAGGAAGGTTCGAACCTTCGATGGTACTCACTTGCATAATTTACTGGTGACGTCACCATAGCTACTTGTTTATATTTGATTGAAAATCATTTTACAGGTAATCCATATAAATAGAAAAAAAAATTCACATGTAGGTTTAGAAATACGTTATATAGAGCAGTAAATCATGTTTTTATAATTTTTTTTTTTTTTAAAAACACACGTTTATTTACATGTAATTGAAGATGTTTGCAATACATACAGTAATCTTGCATTGCACAACTGCAGCAGACTTGGGCAAAACAAAGCTTTATTTAACAGTCACCGTTCCAAGCAGGATATCAGTCACATTTTACTACTACTACTACTACTAAATATTAATACTAATAATAATACTAATAATAATACTAATAATAATAATAATATGAACTTGCACTTGTCAAGTGATCCCAAAACAGCAGAGGGGTTTCGAGACATTTCTTTCAACACTGCTTACGCAATACAACGCTTTGCTGTCGAGATGGAGAATGAAGAAAGGTTTGCTTCTGGATAACACGAGCTGGAGGGGGGAGGGACGGACGGTGCTCAGTTTTCGAAATTATTAGTGTTATCGTATATTTTGTATTTGTTTGTTTCAAACGTTCTACCATAGCACAAAAAAAAACAAACAGTGCATCGATGGTGCCTGACAAACCTTCGAAGGTTTTTCCCTGGCTAGCGAATGAACCTTTGAACACAGCCCTAGACGGTTAATGACGAGAGAGTTGCAGAGGACACTCCACTTTCTCCTTTTTACCCTAAAAGATGTAACCGTTACTTTAATTAAACACCTAATTTTGTCCATGTATAAAACAAATACACAGAGTTAGTGAAGTGGATAGAGAACCAAGCAAATGATATGCAGCAGAAACTCAATAATGAAATAGCAAAACATTCCAGAAACTAACAGTAAAGATTTAACCTGTGCTCTGTAACCAACAATACAATTAAAGCCATCGAGACAAGTCCAGCATGCATGTAACTCAATATCTAGCATTAATTCAATGCATGTGACTATGTAGCAGGATTAATAACAGTGGGGCTCCGAGGTGTAAAGAGCAAGACTATTTAAAAATAATTGAACATTTACATCAAAGATAGTAGGTCGGTGGGATCAATAACACAGCATTCATTGCATTTTGCAAAGAAAAGCAAAAACAGAGACTACAGAGAGGGGGTTTTAACACAAAGGGGCATATTTAAAATCAAGGACTTTACTACATTCAGTTGTCAAAACCAAACATTAATAAAAAGGGTCAAAATCAACATTTTAATTATATAACATACCACAGTAAAACACTAGTGTTATGGCCTCATTTACACTACAGTTTATTTAAAATGTGAGTTGCTTTATTTTTTTGCATTGTGGTTCATTTGCACTAGATGGTTTGTAGGTAACCGTGAAGCCAAATGCAAATTAAGAGCAGACACTCTTTTGAGGATCCACGACATTCAGTCTGTAGAACCTAGTAAAGGTATGGGGAGTAGCCCACACACTTGACAGATGCACCCTGGAATAAAGCCCACAAAAGTTGCCATGCCCCTAGTGGAATGGGCAGTGAGCTTTTCTGGAGGGGGCACGTAGACCAGCTCATAGGCAGTCATGACTGTCTGCTATTCATTTGGAAAGCCTCTGCTTAGACAGGGCTTGACCATGGGATTTAGACCCATAGCAGACAAAGCCTCCAACTTTTCGTCCTGTCAACGTAATATGCCATGAGCCCGCACTGGGCAGGCTCTCTATCAGACTGGAAAGGAGGTATATGGAAAGCCTCCAATTCCACAGGCTTGTTGACACAAAATGCCGAGATCGTCTTCGGCAAAAAGGCAGAAATGGTACGGAGCGTAACCTTAGTCCTGGCCTCTGTAAAAATTTTCAAACTAACAGTTTATTATATATCCTTCTGCTTTGGAGACAATGTAGTCCCTCAAACAAGGTTGTATTTGTGGTAAACATTAAACTGGAGGTTTTCAATGTTTCCATTTATTCTAATTAAAATGAATGAAGTCTCCGTGCTGGTCTCAATCTCTCCATAAACAGAGCTGACATAATTATTTGTTTATTTAGCAGACGCCTTTATCCAAGGCGACTTACAGAGGCTAGGGTGTGTGACCTATGCATCAGCTGCAGAGTCACTTACAATTACGACTCACCCGAAAGACGGAGCACAAGGAGGTTAAGTGACTTGCTCAGGGTCACACAATGAGTCAGTGGCTGAGGTGGGATTTGAACCGGGGACCTCCTGATTACAAGCCCTTTTCTTTAACCACTGGACCCGCAATGTTAGCCTTGTTAGTGACAAAACATTTAAAAATGCCAATCATGTATTTTTGTTACTAATGAAAAGATACAGAAAAGGAGGCAAAGACAAAGTTCACTATCCACGCATTACTACCGCTGATCTGGAGAAGATGTACTATTAATTGTGAAGCGTTCTGAGATGATTGCTTTTTTAAGGGCGCTATACAAAATGAAGTTTATTATTATTATTATTATTATTATTATTATACAAAAATACAATCTTGGCATTATTTTTAAATGCTTGGTCACTAACAGGCTATCATCGCGGTTTATGTCAGCACTGTTTACGGAGCCGAATTACGCACTGAAGCATAAGATTATCGTAACGGACCATTCAGATTTTCAAGACTAACTGTTTATAAGTTGATTTCATCAAATCAATAAAAACATCAGCTGCCAAGCATTTGTTTTCTTCGATTTCATTAAGTTGTTTACTTGTTAAATCTTTGTGTCTCTTGCTTTTTATTTTTTCTTGTCCTGCCTCTGAAAATGTCATTCATGTTTAAAAACTTTAAAAAGACCTCTCACGAAAATGAGTATATTATTTATTGCGAGTTTAACATGCTCTGTATTGATAATTTATTAAGTGAACTGTGCTTCGGCAAAAGTTCCGCCGTGCATTGTACAGTGCTATATAAACTGCACGGTAAAAAATCCTCAACAGCCAATCAGCGTGCAGCATCCAAACATTCAGTTTTATAAATAAAGATTACAGCTGGAGATTCGTAGGTCCGACTGTGCGGATACCTCATGGGTGCATTATAACTTCACAGATTATTAATTTGCACAAACACATTTCTGATGCAATTATCAATTGTTTTATTTTTAATTTTTTTTTTTCTCTGTAAATTCGTGTTAAAGAAAAAGTAAACTAAAACCATTCTTTAAAACTCCAATAAAAAATAATAATTCAGGTGCTCCGTACACAAAAAAAGTTTGAGAACTACTGCTCTAAAATAGACTGCGTCACATCTCTGGTCCTCAGGGTTACGGTGGTCTTCCACTACAGTGTCTCCTAAAATGGGTACCGGGGATCCCTAGAGGGATCCCCATGAGATGGTTTCAGGGGCCACATCTCATACTGAAAGATTCTCTCTCAAAACACCCCAGCACTGGGGTACATTTACATTAACACTGTGATTTGATGCCTGGCTCCAATATGCATGTATATATTCATTTCCTTGTATTACTTGTATTGTAACACTTGAAATGTATTTGCTTACGATTGTAAGTCGCCCTGGATAAGGGCGTCTGCTAAGAAATAAATAATAATAATAATAATAATAATAATAATAATAATAATAATAATAATAATAATAATAATTTCCAATGCAAAAAAAAGTGTGTGTGTGTGTGTGTGCGCGTGTCACAGTTCCATGGATTCATTGGGTGATGATCTGTCAGGATGTCTAATTTCATGGGGGCCTTGAGCCAATAAGTTTGGGAAGGCCCGTGCAACTACATCCCATATCATGCAAACACACAAGACTATAAGGTTGAAACAAGCTTCCTGAAGCACACTGTACCTTGGTAAGAAGTAGAACACGTTTCTGTAGTCTGCGCACCAGGGCATCCTGCTGCTCGCGTTTCTTCTGTTCTTCCAGGAGCCTGGTGCGAAGAGGCAACACCTCACTCTGGAGCTGGTGACGGGCCTTCTCCAACGCCCGAGCACTGCGAGAGGAGACAGAAAGGTTAGGACCGTGGAGACAATGGCATTAAGTAAACCCTCCACAAGTAATAAACTAAAAGTAGAAGGATGAAAACTGAGGCTTTAAGCCACAATGGGAGGAAGAGTTTGCTTTCACTGAAAACAGTGGTAAACATCTGCACCAAATTGCTTAAACACAAGGCAAGCAACTTCAAAACATCACTATGAAACAAATCACAACAAACGTATCTGAATATGCATGTTTAAATGTTATATTGCAGGTCTAAAATGATTATCCTTACATATATCGTCATGAGCAGGTACTGTAATAACTTTCAAAATAAATCGTGCATTTGTCATTCACAAAGCTCTCATGGGAAGAGCTTGTCAAAAATAATCCTTACAAAAATGTGCCTTTTTATGTGGTGTTTTTGGTGAAATCAGAGCAGTCATTATATTATGCTTCATAACTGAATATATTTTATTTAAAGTACTGTATGTAATACATACAGTATAAACAGAAAAGAAAAATCACCACTGTTACAGGTTTAATAAACTGTAGATCTACAGTACAATAAAATTTACAGAAACTATGCAAGGCTCTGCAATATGATATATATTCTTTACAGCCCATTCTTTGCTTGATCAGGGTGAAGAAGGCATTATTTAAATTATCAATAGCATTATACAATATTGCAGTTCTTGCAGAATATAATTTAAAAACACCAAAACCAAAAAAAAAACAACTATTCTTTCACATTGGATCGGCAAAAAATGATATTTAATATATACTACTATATACATTCTGGTTGAAATGTACTTAGAATTACTGTTTCAAACTGTTGCATTGCTTAATGCATTTATTTGGAAAGAAATTATTAGGCAATGTTATGCATCAAAATGAAGGGATTTCTTTTTCCAACACATTTTTGCCGTATGCAAAAAGAGGTTCTTAACATATCTGCGTACAACTACTGGGCATGACAGACTGAGCAACCTTTTGGTTACTGCGAGCCAACCTGACAAACTTTCCAAAATGAAAGCGAGATGCTAGCCCCTTTTATTTTAGTTTATTCGTGATTATCTGTGTAAACGTGTTATTTAAAACTAGGCCTACGTATTTCTACTTTCGACATGCACAAGAATGTGATGCTTATTTAGCAGTTTCTGTTAATTGGTTTACTTCATACAAAGTGTCATTCTTTGTGGAAAGCAGCTGTCCTTGTGAAATGTATCAAACTTATCCTCAAGGTTGCAAGTATGTATCAAGTCTGGCGAGATGATGTATTTGGATACACATCGACCCACTTAAAACACAAAACACTGCGACCGTAACCTTACACTTACCACAAAGTGAGACATTAATGGAGCAACATTTGAGTTTGTTAGTGCCCTGCTTTAAAAATACATTTGGACAAAGCACGATCTCGTTTGTAAACTAGCCCAATTACTACCTGTTTTTTCTCATTCATGATGCTATTTGGGACAGAGAATGTTCAATGCACAACTTTCCCACTTCATTTTCTTATTTGCGTCAATTGAGGTTGTATCTTTGTAAATGTATCTTTATTTGAAGTTTTATTTTTTCCTTAAAATAGGTGGGAAGTTTGGGCTGCATCCTATTTTTATTTTAAAAACAAAAAATGTGCATCACTCACAGTAACAATTCGAATTTACCATTTAAAAAAAAAACACAGAACCAACCAATCACAGAGCAGTACTCGCTCTCCAAAAACCGTTACTGAGGAATTACCCTCCATTCCTCAAAGTATGCCGGTCTATTCAGCACAGCGCACTAGCTCTTCCATTCTAATCCTTTACCATATTAAGCAGGGTCTGGTTAGAACGAAGTTCTGTAATTGAATACTGCATGAGCTACTGGCTGGCTACCCTGTTTTAGATGATCATGCAGCTGAATAGCTCAAGAGGGCTAACTTGAGAACTCCAGATTGTTCAAGGTACAGTAGCATATAAACATTACTGTCTTAAAACAGACAAGAGTGGATGTGTGCTACCATGCTGAAACTGACTTAATCCCAGGTCTACCAGGAACAGTTGGCACCCACAATTAGCCAATAGAGAATACAGAAAATGACTGCTTTCAAAAGATTATGAGATATAATCTCAATGACTTTCAAATAAAATGCTAAACCAAACACTGTTTAAGAAAAACAAAAAGCTAGAAGCAGCCAATGATTAACAAGAAAAGTCCTGCTTCTCCTCGTCTAACCTTGAAAGCAAACCCAGTTATTCTGTTCACATCAATGCAAATCAGACCATTATATTTGCATTTGGAGATAAATAGATACTGACTTAGAGATGTCTCTTTTTTGACCTTGGGAAGCGAGAATGAAATTACTAGCGGTGCGAGTTCAATTCGATCAAGTGCTGTTTAAAAAAAAAAAAAGAAAAGAAATAATCAAACCCATACAAAATTCATTTACCCTTTAAATCAACCTCCTTCGTAGACATCAGAGCTAAATGGAATGGAGCGCCTCCCTACAGGCCCAGACATTGTGGCTGCAGACAAGGATATCCACTGGACATCATCAAGTCCAGAAAACACAGTCAAATCACATTCAGCATGTGTGTGAACGATTTAATAAAACATTTATATTTGATTAATTCTTCTGATCTAACAAACTGAACATTCGGCTAAAAGTTTTGAATAAAACAAGATGGAAAATCTGATCAGCCAAATTATAGGTTGAGAGAGACAGACTGTACATTATAGTACATTGCAAAAAGTGAGTGTGGGGGCGACTTAGAAAACTTATTTTCCTATACATAATTCTGTTTTCACTCGGTTTCCCCAAAAATGCTACAAGATATATGCATCTAGATATATATGTGTTAAGGGCTCAAACACTCAAATTGTGAAATACATTTCCTACTTCATTGAAAATGGGAAATTGCCTCTCAGTCTGAACCCTTTAAAAAGGACCGGGATCATACTGAAGTAGGCTTTTAGGACCGCAATTGTGTAAAAACGATTAAAAAAACAAAAAAACACACACAACTTAGTTTTGATGACTTACAGGCCATTTATAAATATCAAGAAACAAGTGGATATGAGCATATACTACTATTTCATGAACTAAATGGACCAGGTATGTTTTTGTTTTTACTGATAATAATAGAATGAATGACTCATTTTATTTATAAATATTTATTTTGAGAAAATAAACCAAGAGTAGTGTCCATTATTGCTTATAAAAACCCTGAGAATAAACATAAACATGTATTATGTCACTGCAATCACTCGGGTGAAACAATGTCTTGTAATTTGCACAATCAATATTTTTCAATAAAACTTTCATGAAGTATTTTAAAGTTCCTTGGGGTCATAGAATAACATGTTTTTATACATGTATCTCTAAGCAGAATACATAAATATGTAACAAAAAGAAAAAATGTGATGAAGCGAAAACTGTGTTGTTTCTGAAGTACTTACAAATGTTCCCCAGAGTGTTCTGGAAAAAGGACACCAAGATACTACTCTAAAAAATGGATTTAGTGAATTTTTATAGCAAGAGTCAACTACAGCCAAAAAACACCTGGTCCTGGGGGAGCACCCCACTGAAATATGCTTGGTCCTGAAAGGGTTAAGTGATCTGTCCTTTTATTTGTATTGAAGAAACCAGTGTAAAAAAAGAAAAAAAAAAAGTTACAGTTGCCAAAATATTTGCTTGCTTATTTTCTCTTTAATTCCAAAAACTGGTACTGTGTTTTGTTATCACTTTTTTCTTTTTCAATCACTTGAGTCATAATAAGGCAGGGTTAGAGAACAGTGCTCGCGTGTTTGCCCGAGGTGCATTAAAACCGATGAGGACTAGTTGATGTCTGTGTCGTGGTAGTCCTGTAGGCTCGTACTCAAAAGTGTACAGATATACTCTCACATTCACAGGCTTGTGTTTAAAAAAATGCAGGAAGTCAATTTTCTAACAGGGTGTAGAAGTGACAAACAAACATTCAGAATGTTTACAAAACATTCAATAAGAACTGAAACCTCCCTTCATCTCCCCTTATGCCGAATTTTGCATTATTTTGAGATACAGCGTTTCATTGAATTTTGTCCTTATGATTACTTATTTAAGTGAGGAAATGGCTATTCACTTGAGCTATTTTGTGTAGATTTAGTTTATAATACTGAAAGTTGACATTTAAATCATGGTGATGAATAAATTAAATGCATATTCCATCTTTGAAGTGTAGAAGGCTGTGTGGTCCAGTGGTTAAAGAAAAGGGCTTGTAACCAGTAGGTCCCCGGTTCAAATCCCACCTCAGCATTGACTCATTGTGTGACCCTGAGCAAGTCACTTAACCTCCTTGTGCTCCGTCTTTCGGGTGAGACGTAATTGTAAGTGACTCTGCAGCTGATGCATAGTTCACACACCCTAGTCTCTGTAAGTTGCCTTGGATAAAAGCGTCTGCTAAATAAACAAATAATAAAAATAATAAAAGTAATTTTACAAAAATGTGGAGATTTATACCGGACCCCAACAGCTGTTGTTGATTCCAACTCAAGAACTTCACATAAAAACTAGCAATTTTCAAAAGGTACTAGTCCTTAGGACTAGTACCTTTTGAAACTCCTTAGGACTAGTACCACAATTGTGTTAGTTTCTCACCCTGTAATAAGGCCATATCTTTCATTTATTTATTTAACCAGGAGATTTACCCATTGAGGCCGAGGCCTCATTTACAAGGAGGTACTTAAACAATAAAAAAGGCAATACAATGCATAAAAAGACAACTACAATGTACAAAACACCACAATAAAAACATGTGTGGCTCAAACTTTAAAAAATTGGCAGCAGAGAGAGATAAAAGGATAGAATAAATAAGATGTGCTATTGTAGGATGAGAAGCACTGGCAGGAGGAATTTTCTGCATGTATTTTTAAATGATTTCCAAATTTCATCACAAAATAAATATTCTATACACAGGGATTATTGGTGAGGTTTTACTTTCAGCCAAAGGTGGTGCCAATTATTGACACTATTCAATATTGTGCCGTGTCTATCTAGTTATCCCCTTAAGAGCTCATACAGTAACAAGCATTACCATTGTAAATTGGTGAGTTTACATTATTGCTTGCTAGCTAATTTAGTTCTGAACATATTTAACATTTACTAAGCTCTTTTCTCCTAAATTAAAATTACAGACTGTCAATACAAATCAGTCATTTCAAATATTCAATTTGAGCATAGAGGACAAATGGGTGGAGTTGATTAACACCATTACACTGATAATCACAGGCATGGCATATTGACAGACAACGTTCATGACCTTATGGCTCTACGGAATAATGACAGCAATCAAACAATCGTAATTCTGGCTATACTGCATAAATTAAGCCTATTGACATGTTATGTTTAAGTTACACTGAGCAAAACAGCAAATCCTTGTTTTCAGACAATTGTGAACTGCAAGCCAACAAATGTCAACTGCATCCAACAGTTTACCTTAGATTGACGGCATCCATTCAAAGAGAACACACATTTTCCTGTCTAAAAACAATATCTGCAGTAGGGGCATCTAGACAAAGAATGAAGCAATTAACTCAAAGTTTTTATGGCGATTTTAGTTTGTGCAGCATCTTTGTTTTGTACTACATTGTGTAATTAATTTTCTGTTGTCTGCCATTTTGCTCTGTTGTGTGAAGAGAGGAAGGGTGCTTAGCATGATGATGTAATTTGAGGGAGTTTGTAAAATATATATATATAACTATTGATCATAAGCAGCATCATGGGGGGAATATCGGACTGATTTCTCAGCTAAAGAATTGTTCAGATTAATATTTTTTTTTTACAATTTAAAATCATGCAAATTTCATTTTTTATATATATAAAAAAAATCAACCAATAGACTATCTGCATTTTCTCTGCAGCAGTCCAATCATAAGTGAGCAGAGGTGGGAAATAAATTAGTTTAAGATATTCTCTGCCTCAGCTGAAGGTCTTCAGGAAGTTTAACCAATGGGAAAGTCAAAGATCTGCCATGGTTTTGCAGCTGTCCAAATCATCAGTGAGCCGAGGTGTGATATAAATATGTTAGGGTAAGTGGTGTAAGAATAGCTGAATTTCTCACAATATTGCATATTATAGAGATCTTTATTGAGGATCATATTTATATAGTTACCTTTATTAAAAATGTGGACAGATTAATCAACTAACCCCCCCCCAAAAAAAGTGACAGCTCTAATATTACACCACAATAAACTGCTTAAAGATACATGTATAAAAACATGTTATTCTATGACCTGAGGGACCTTACAATACTTCCTGGAAGTTTTATTGAAAAAGATTGATGTTTGGGCAAATTACACAACATTTCACCTGAGTGATTGCAATGACATAATACACATTTATTTCAGGGTCTTTATAAGCAATAATGACCACTACTGTCGATTATTTTCTCAAAATAAATATTTATAAATAGTTATTCATTCCATTATTATCACGCGTGTACCGAGGGAACCCTCGCACAATTCTGGACCTCAAGGATGCCATTGTCCAGGAGGTGGCCAGCATACCTATTGAGATGCGTAACGATGCTATAATGTCCATTTGTCACATGAATGCAATTCATTCTGGATCATGCACATATTAAACACGTGATTATCATCCCCCCCGACCTGTGAGGGTACTGTATAACAGGAACAGCGTATCCCAGACTGGATGGTTTGGCAGTTAATTCCTGGGAAAGTTTGAAGTCGGCCATCCAGAAAGGGGGCGGAGTCACAATACCAGAAGTCATCATCTTAATGCGGTAGGAAAAGCGATTGCACTTGCTACCGAAGGGGGAGTGACTGAGGGTATATCTGGGGATGTGGGGAAGCTATCTGTTCCTTTGTTATGGTTGTTGAAAGACCTGTAAAGGACGTGTGAAAAATAAATCTTAGGTGTTTTGTATAATCTGTCTATTAATTGTCACATTTGTAAATTACAATCTGGGAGCTGTTGCTATCAGCCAGCACCAGCCCCAGACTACACTGCACTTCTGTTTCGCCAATTGCTGTATAATTCACCAACTGCACTAGCAGCACTCACTTTTGGATATTGTGGTCATGTGTGTGTATAGTGTGTGGTATTACTTCAGGACTGAACCCTGTGGTTCTAACTGTGCCATACACATCATTGTGTAGGGCCAGTTATTTATTATTTAGCTTTCAAGCAACCCGCCAAATAAGAGCTGTTTTTCACTGTGAACTGTCTTGTCTGTTATTCCTGAGCACTGCATTACCTCTATACCTGCGCACTGCAAACCAGTTTGCCACACTATGGTATTTGCATCCCTATGGTTCCCTTAACAACTGTATGTAATTTCACCTTCCTATGCCCTACCATTTGTGAGATATGGTGCGTTGATGTGGTAAACTTACTTTCTAATCACCGTGTGTGTGATAGACACAGAGAGAGCGAGAGAGATATATTAGTGCCGGGACGAACACAGGATTTTCATGTTCAGATATTTACTCAATTTAAATAATCGTTCATATATTTTACAGAAATACCTTACAATATGCAACATGTTAAAATAGAACATTAAATAAACACTGTATATAAAAATCACTACAAAACATTTACATTAGGTACAGTTTAAGCGAGGCATTTCAGTCCCATGAGATTCTGGCTCACTCTAAAGCAGCATAACGCATTTTTTGTCCAAGGTGGCTTTCAATAGAGATCACTAAGGGTGCACACGCATAATCTGGTTTGTTTCCTTTTTGCTGTCAAACTTTTAAATAGTGGCTCAAGAGCTGCTGCGTGGATCCTGTGTTTTCTCATATGTATTAATCTCACATATCACACTGACCTCTTTCTCATTTGCCATTTTTTTGAAACTGTCGCGCAAATTCTGGCGAGATGGTAAATAACTGCAAAGTATGTTTGTCATTTGTAGCGAATACGAACATCTCATTTTTGTATCCGAATACGTCAAGAAACATTCGTTCGAATATTTGTGCCAGCACTAATCTATCTATCTATCTATCTACTGACAAATATCTAAACAAGAGATAGAGAGAATAGAGTGGAAAAAAACTTCAAAATAAAATGGGAGGAATGAGAAGAGACAGGATTAGTTAGGAGTGCAATATACGACCTCGGCAGGAAATTGGGTATCTCCAGCTGTCACCAGCAGCTCCGCTGTGAAATTACACTTATTGAGATGAATGTATATAATCCGATACCAGCATCAGCTGCCTAAATATTGACCACTATAAACCAAGTGTAACCTGTTAACCCCTTAAGTGTAACATGACTGGTAACCAAGTAAATGATGGCCAACACCTGTACGAGACTCCCATTAGACTTTGCTTATTTGAAATCAGTAAAGTACAGTATGAGAATGGATCTTTAGATGAAAGTACCCAGTGCCTTGCAACTGCCTGCTATTTACTTGCTGGTACTGGACAGAACCAAGATAAATCAGTTCTATTATGCTTTTGTACGGTACAGTATGTGTTTTAAAGATTTTAAATGGAATATTTCACCGATATCAACCATGGACTCAGGGGACAAAAGCCTGTCCTTAGACTCACCTTGGAATTCTAAAGATGGCAGCATTACTGATCGGTTTTTGTTTTCAACTTTATAGCCAGCAGTTTGTTGATTTTGTAGCAGTAGGATTGCTTTTTTGATTAATTAAGAACTGATATTTATAACAGGAACAACACATTCATGTTAATGAGATAAAATATGTGCATTCAAGTAGAATTAATTCCTCCATTATATTACATCTCTTGCTGGCCTTTTTACTATTAATTTCCTGACTACAAAGTGTATTTCAGAACTGATGGGACCTACTGTAAAGTTAAAAGATAATTTAAAATATTGAATAAATAAATAAAAGCATAATATGTTTTTACTGGCCAGGGGATGAGCTTGATGATTGTATACAATATATGTAAACAAATAGCTTGGGGTTACTCTTGGTTCAGTGGTTCATTACACATGAAGTCAGATATCTTACAATTTTTTTTATTTATTTTTATGATAGAGAGATAGATAAAAATGGGCTTTTCATGAATATGTAATAATCCTGCTAAATTACACGGAGCTGTACATATTAATGAGATTACCTTTTACTGACAATCTATGTTGTATTTGAACTGAAATGCAATTAAAATGTTTAAATTATATCCTTAAAATTAAGGTTCAATTGCTTCTCCTTAAGAGTCGAGTCTACCTTAATTTTGGATCGGTTGAAGTCGTTCTAAACATTACTGACAAACCTATTCCAACTGAATATATTAGGAAAGACATTTTACCTCCAGGTTTCCTCTCTGGGTAATCGTGCTTGAGGAACTTCATAATTTTTAAAGTCAAAAACATGTATATGCAAGCCCTGTTTTTCAATATTCTTAACTGCAAAACTTCACCAAGTCTGCTTCTATTAAAGGACAGATCAATTTCACTGTCGCCAAATTGCCACAGAATGAATAAGCAGTTAGCAAGGCAAAAAATAACAGCCAGTCATTAGACGTAGGTCAATCAGCTTTAAGTCATGCCAAGCCAATTTAAAAAAAATTAAGCTCCCAATGGTGTCTAGCCATTCATTACCAAAGCTGCAAGGCTCTTCTCCACTGTGAAATTACAGTATTTAAGTATTTTCTCTTGAACGCTTAAACCAAGCCCAGAATTTCAGAGTGAATGGTATAATGCTATGGAGGCATCACCTCCCGATTTCTACAATCAGAATTATTGATCAGATGCAGTGCACAAAATAATTGTCATACAATCCCAACCTAAAGTCTGTAACAGTGTCTTTAATTACAAAATGAAGAGAGATTATTTTAAAAGTATCCTAGTGAAAGCCTTTAAATGTTTGTTGTCTAACAAAACAAAAACAGAAGAAAAAGTGATCCATCATGTGCAATGTTCTGTTTTGCTAAAATCGCTGTGAAACTTCAGCAGAAGTTTAATTTAAACTGCAGTCCCAAGTGCAAACAGTTTATACCTCATGCTACATTTTCATCTGCACAACGAGAGCTTTCCAATCACCTGCTTCCAATATTTAGGGAGAGTAATACCGGTGCAGAGGTGTAGTGATTTGAATGGACAAGGACTGGTAAAGAAAGAGGCACGTATTTCAACTAGACATCGACTTTCAATTGTATTCATGTGCTGCACACCCAGCTAGGGGAAGTGTAGGGAAGGAGTACTCTTGCTGTGAGGTTTACTGGAGAATACAAATGACATGTAGGGGTGCTCCAGGTTGGACTGGAATATAGGTGTACGAGCTATCGTTTTTAATCCAGAGACAGACTCTTCACTTCCGCAATTTTAATTCTAGCACTGCAGAGATCATTAAGAAGTTTAATATTCCAGCCACCTTTTTGGATATACAGATACATCTTTTTTTATTATTGACTGTAACCAAATAATTAGACATTTCAGAGAAATCAATGTGGAAGGGATGCAAGACTTGTGGTGCATCACATGCTAGGGCTTGATTAATTGTGGCCGACTTGATAATTCTCAGAATTTTGATCAAGTAGAACACTAATTATAAAAACACCCCCAAGCGCAAAACTGCAGAAATAAAATGTTATGAATCTGTCTAACATGCTGGCTGCAGACAAGCTGATATTTAAGCCTCAGTACCTTGAATATTTTTACCAGCAGTTTGCTGCAAACAAGTTAAGTATGTGAATTCAAAATTTCATGAACAGTAACCTATAGAACTATTGCTTTGGAATATTATCATTTTCTTAAAATGTTGTATAATAAAGTTTTGTATATTATAAAATTGCAGTTGATATAATCAAGTTATCCTTTTAGTTGAAACGGATGAGGCAAAAATCAGAGAGCTGGTACATAACATAGAAAGTACATTCATTACTACAACACTGTAGAAGTCTCTAGAATACCTCCCTCAATCTTTTTTTTTTTTTTTTTTTTTTTTTTTAACCTTTTGGTCAGGGACAATGTACACTTTAACACTCATGACAAGTCACAAGATGCACTGTACCCAGACTTAGCTATCAGCTAAATTTACATCAGAAGTCCAAGGGCTCGTGAGAAACCAAAAAAGATTACAATAAATACAATAAGATTAATACATTAGTTCATATAAACCAAAATACCACTTAAAATGTTATGTATTTTAATTATAAATACAGCAGATACCAAATATAAAATTCATTCCATTAAATACCCACCCCTTATAATGTATTAAAATTGTCATCTTATGTCGTCTTTGTTTTAACCACATTTTTAATTTAGTTGTAAAACTTTTTTAAGTCTAAGAACCTTTTATATCATCTGACAGCAAAATCCAAAACATGGTACCCTTAATTAAGAGAACTGTCTGGACAAACTTAGTACATCGTCTTGGAACTATGCAATCACCTCTTACAGTTGCTCTAGTAATTCTAGCATTATTATCTGAGCAGAGTTTTATAAATACTTTAATGGTGGGGGAGCTAAATCCTTCAAAAGACTTTAAACCAAACAAAACATACAAGTAATTTATGTAATTACCAAAACTTAACATGTTATGTTTCAAGTATATAACAGTGATGATATCTTGTTGGCTTTTTACCTAGAATTTTTAGACTAGAATTGACAGACATTTGTTAGGTAGGGCAGTAAACACCAACGTAATATCACAAGTGATTATGCTCATAAATCGTGTTTGTTTTTTGGGATGCTTTGGGGGTTTCAAAATCTGTAATATGAGAATCTGAAAAGATATAAAATGTATATAAAAAAGGTAGGTGCATTGGGCATAAAATTACAGGTAAGGAAATAGCTGCGTATGAGGTTTATAAAACAGTGGTGCAAATACAATACACAAAACTTTACATTATAAAAGGGTGCAACTGACTGTACTATGGAAATCAAACAATGCATCACATGGCTTAATATGTGATGTTAGAGGTCTACACTTTATAGCTTCATTACTGTGCTCATTTATTAGAAAGACTTTATTTTGTTTATTTGCCCAGTCTAAACAAGTCTGTTATGTTTCTCACCCAACCCCTTCTCCTCCTCCTCCCCTCCCCATGTAATCAGCAACTCAAAAGCCCCTATCAAATTCTAGAAATCAGGTCAGTGATCAATTTAGCACTTTGGATTTTATATTGATTTTTGAGCGACTACATTTGCAGATGTGTAAATCTAGCTCTAAACATGGAGTTAGCTGAAGCACAAAAAGGAATTTACACATCATTGCTCTTTACAACAGCAGAGAAATGCCACGTAGAACTAAAGTATTACAACATGTACAACACAGGATGAAGCAGATGGCAAAGCTTGCAAAGCTCAATATTCCTGCATTGTTTTACTACTTAAACACTAAGGGGTAGATGTACTAAAGTGTAGCGTCTGTCGCAATCGTTGCAAACCAGTCGGAAGTGTAGCGTGAAATGCACTAAACAAACGCAACACTGTTAGCATCATTTTAACGAATGCTTTGCAGCCGCAGTTCTTATTTGCGCTTTAGCCTTAAATGAATATGTAATTCTGGGCATTCCTGCAGAAACAAGGTGGAGACAGTGCAAATAAGGGATCAAAAATATTGTAATGAGATGTACTTAAGCTGCGGGCAATTGCGACAACTTACAATTGCATCCATTTGTTAAGAACTTCTGAAAGCATGTTTTAAACAAACAGTCGCAATTGTTGCTGGCATTTCCCAGTCTGCTTTTTCTCATGTGTTGCCAGCTGTGCTCAATGCATTTTTGAGACGAACACCCAAGTACCTAACTTTCACTAAAGTCAGCGTGTACTTACAAACCTTGAAAACAAATTTCTATGACATTTCTGGTTTTCCCAGCATGTTGGGAGCAATAGACTGCCGTTAACCCCTCCAGCTCATTCTGAGCATCTGTATAAGACCACAATCTATTGTGTGTTAATTGTCTAGGCTACTAAGTAGCCCAAGTTAAAAATAATAAAATAAATCCTAAAATCATTTAGTTTCAATTTAAAATAATCTTTTATTCGCACTGTACACCAATATGTACAATGCAGTAGGGCTGTCAGTTAAGCCTCAAAATAGCAAATTGATTAATTGGGCACACAAAATATAATCGTTACGAGTAAATATTGATGATTATACCATACATTTTTCGATGCGTTCCTCTTCCAGAGACATTTTAATATCACTGCAGTTAAGTAAAAGCTTGTGCACAACAATTGAATGTGAGGGGTAATTACGCATCAGAAGAAAAAAAAAAAAACAAAAAAAAAACACAACATTCGCAACAAGCCTAAAGCATGTTGAACATACTACAGGAGTGTTACTAAAATATTTATTCCAAACAGATTACAGCACTTTGAAATGTAATCTATATAAAACTAGACACAGGTTTATGAAGTGTTTTATTCAATAACAGCTGCAGCATCACGCATTGCATCTTGTTAACACTGTACCATCTAACCTTCACTATCTGTGAAGCAATGCAGAAATCCCTGCCTAAAACAGAATAATACTACATTGATTTACTTACCATAATATGCATACCCGCTAGCTGATCCTTACTCCAAAATTGCGTTTAACATCACTATCGTTTGTTTATTTATTTACGTTATTGAATATTGTTAAATATTCATTATATACAGTCAGTTTTCTTCAATGTGCACAATTTATTTACAGGCTGTTTGCCAGGAATACAAGCCTGTCGTCCTGCTCCGGACACAAGGTGGGGTGCTTTTTTTTTAATTTATTTATACAGTCAATACAGAGAGGGGCATACTTACAAATTTTCAAATCTGATTCACTGGTAGGATGGGACCAGCAAATCAGATGCTAGTTAACGTGAGCAGGAAAAGAAGAGCACGTCCACTGCTTGTCTATAGCAGAAATACTGTAAACAAGGGTTCAGTGCAGTTTTGTTGATAAACTTAATGTTATTAACTATGCGCCTTACAAAAAATGTAATTATTGAATAAATTATCCAGTATTTATATCTATGTATATAAATGAGGAATGGAATCGTAACAGCATGATTTATTTTAGTTACCAGCAGGCTAAAGTACAAAAAAGGTGTGCTAGGTATTCATTTGATTTTACTACTGTACTGTATAGGCCTACTGTACAAATTTATATTTTTACATAATGTAATGTGCAGCCTACCCAAAAGTGTTATTTCAACGCAATGATTTATATTTAAAATACATCGAGCACTGTAAATGCATGTGTGCGATTTTATTGTACTGTTTTTAAACCCGACACCTCCTTTTGTCATACAAACATGTCCTGTTTAGCGAGGGTGAAGGGTTGGGCCCCACTATAGAATCTGATGGGATTAAACTGCCTTTTTTTTTTTTTAATAGGTAAAATGAAGACGAAACAGAATGCATTGTACAGATGATGTTTACATTCAACAAAAACATTTTTGATTCTAGCACCCTTGCATGTACAGATGTTATCCTTCGGGCACCCTCTGCTGCAGCAAACCACAACTCAACTGCCACTTTTATTTGAAAAAATGTCGCACAACTCTCGCTAGAGATCTCGCTAAGATGACGCAAATAATATTTAAATTAGTATATTGTGACTCTTAATTAACATCTTTTCTCTTAATTACAAATTGTCGTAACGAAAATGCAAACTGCGGTATGTTTGCTCCGCGACTGGCCCATCTTAGCACATCTACCACTAACTGTATAGCATAACAGAATCCTGACTACTTACTGTAGGATACTTAATGAAACAATACACAGCATGCAATACACAGTAAATAGGAGCACGTCTTCAGTAGACCTCGTTTTTTCTTTGTACTGTACCTAGAAACATACCATACATTTAAAATGGGTTTTCTTTTGCACAGAGATGCTCCATTCCTTAAAATGCCAAGTTTGTGACAACTTTGTCATCTACTGAAATGTTAATCAACTCCCAGCTGTGCATGTTCAAAACACAAATATCCCTTTCAATGCAAGATCTTATTGATGTACAGTACTCGACAGCTCTACAATTGAAAGCCATCACAAGTCTCACTTGGCACAATATTTGTTGATATCTGTTCACCATAAAGTTCTACGTAAACATCTCCGTGTTCAAGAAATCTTTTTCCTCACTTGCGTTGCCTACAAAATCCTTTTATAATTGTTGTTAACCAAGCCTCACTTGCACACGGCAACAGAAAGGAAGGTTCTTTTTAATTAGTGGTTCTATCATCAGCAACTCCCTGCTGGCAAGCAGATTGTAATCGTTTTCAGAAAGTGACAGTTCTTTGATAGACAAGTCAAAACTGTTTAAAAAAAAAAAAAAGAAAAAAAAAAAAAAAAAAAGCCAAAAAGATCCCTTCCTTCCCCCTCAGCACAAAAATTTTTGTGATTTTGCCAGCATCCGATAGGGATAAAAAACACGCTTAATTTCTTCTCCACCATACTTTGCAGTACAGGCATTTTATTTTTTAAAGGGCTGTGACATTTTCAAGCACCACGCAGAAACAAAAGCATCAAAAGGAACTTGTTTACAGCCAAGAAATAAAAATAAAAAAAAATAAAAACACAGGAAAACTGTAAATCCGATGCATTTCACAGTAATATTAAAACATCTAGTCTGTCTCGTTTTACTATATGTTTTTACAATGTATAAATATCAAGAGGGTATATAAACAGATACATATTTCATGAACTCAATTCATCAGGTCCTCTTCCCCCCCCCCCCCCCTCCTCCTTATTACTGATAATGGGATGAATAACTATTTTAAATACTTATTGAGAAAAAAAAAAAGTAGTGTCCATTATTGCTTATAAAAGACCCTGAAAAAAATATATTTATATGTCATTGCAATCACCAAGGTGAAACAATGTCTTGTAATTTGCCCAATTCTTGTAATTTGCCCAATAAAACAAATATTGGTTTGAAAAAAAGAAAGCGAACAGTTTGTATGGTTTCTGAAGTACTTTATAATGTTCCCCAGTGTTCTTAATATTTTTAAAAAAACCAACATTTCTAATATGCTACTGTAAAAAATGTATTTAAGTGAATTTCTACAGGACGAGAGTCAACAGCCAAAGAAAAAAACTGGTACAGGGGAAGCATCCACTGAAAAACGCTTGGTCCTTAAAAGGGTTAAGGAAAAACAAAAACAAAAACTAAAAACACTCAAACGAGGAGGCATATTTTACATTTTTCCAATAAACAAAGATAGAATATGAATATTATATATATAATATTTTAAAAAATCTATATATACAGGACTGTGCAAAAGTTTTAGGCAGGTGTGAAAAAATGCTGTAAAGTAAGAATGCTTTCAAAAATAGACATATTAATAGATTATATTTATCAATTAACTAAATGCAAAGTGAGTGAACAGAAGAAAAATCTACATCAAATCCATATTTGGTGTGACCACCCTTTGCCTTCAAAACAGCATAAATTCTTCTAGGTACACTTGCACAAAGTCAGGGATTTTGTAGGCATATAGTCAGGTGTATGATTAAACAATTATACCAAACAGGCGCTAATGATCATCAATTCAATATGTAGGTTGAAACACAATCATTAACTGAAACAGAAACAGCTGTGTAGGAGGAATAAAACTGGGTGAGGAATAGCCAAACTCAGCTAACAAGGTGAGGTTGCTGAAGACAGTTTACTGTCAAAAGTCATACACCATGGCAAGACTGAGCACAGCAACAAGACACAAGGTAGTTGTACTGCATCAGCAAGGTCTCTCCCAGGCAGAAATTAAGGCAGACAGATGTGCTGTCCAAGCTCTTTTGAAGAAGCACAAAGAAACGGGCAACGTTGAGGACCGTAGACGCAGTGGTCGGCCAAGGAAACTTACTGCAGCAGATGAAAGACACACCATGCTTACTTCCCTTCGCAATCGGAAGATGTCCAGCAGTGCCATCAGCTCAGAATTGGCAGAAAACAGTGGGACCCTGGTACACCCATCTACTGTCCGGAGAAGTCTGGTCAGAAGTGGCCTTCATGGAAGACTTGCGGCCAAAAAGCCATACCTCCGACGTGGAAACAAGGCCAAGCGACTCAACTATGCACGAAAACACAGGAACTGGGGTGCAGAAAAATGGCAGCAGGTGCTCTGGACTGATGAGTCAAAATTTGAAATATTTGGCTGTAGCAGAAGGCAGTTTGTTCGCCGAAGGGCTGGAGAGCGGTATACGAATGAGTGTCTGCAGGCAACAGTGAAGCATGGTGGAGGTTCCTTGCAAGTTTGGGGCTGCATTTCTGCGAGTGGAGTTGGGGATTTGGTCAGAATTAATGGTCTCCTCAATGCTGAGAAGTACAGGCAGATACTTATCCATTATGCAATACCATCAAGGAGACATCTGATTGGCCCCAAATTTATTCTGCAGCATGACAACGACCCCAAACATACAGCAAAAGTCATTAAGAACTATCTTCAGCGTAAAGAAGAACAAGGAGTCCTGGAAGTGATGGTATGGCCCCCACAGAGCCCTGATCTCAACATCATCGAGTCTGTCTGGGATTACATGAAGAGAGAGAAGCAACTGAGGCTGCCTAAATCCACAGAAGAACTGTGGTTAGTTCTCAAAGATGTTTGGGCCAACCTACCTGCCGAGTTCCTTCAAAAACTGTGTGCAAGTGTACCTAGAAGAATTGATGCTGTTTTGAAGGCAAAGGGTGGTCACACCAAATATTGATTTGATGTAGATTTTTCTTCTGTTCACTCACTTTGCATTTTGTTAATTGATAAATATAAAACTATTAACATGTCTATTTTTGAAAACATTCTTACGTTACAGCATTTTTTCACACCTGCCTAAAACTTTTGCACAGTACTGTATATATTTTAAAACAGTTCTGTTTAAGATATCCACTAATATTAAATATGTAGTATTAGACAATTGCATACTCTAGGTTTTCAGAGTAACTACCACTCTAAAAACAAATAAATCACAGTTTTACTTAAAATACTGTCAAATAATCAAAATCTATTATTTGATAATAAAAACCTGTCCCTCAAGACAAAATTCAAGATTAGTTTAAAATTGCATTCTGTAAAGCAACTCTCTTGATAAAAGCCTGTTGCATTTTCGTTTTTAACTAAACACTATAATGCATCACATTTGTAACAATTCCCATTTTCAAATGTCTTTCTTGCCCCCCAATTCCCAATGTCATTATCTCCAAGCCAATGAAAGCTTGTGCCTACACCAGATCTAATCATAATAGACATCCCAGGATAGAAATATGAACCGGTTGCAAACTCCTGTTAACTCTTTCCAATTACTCAAAAACGCCACATGTATGACCCAAGCTTTCTAGTACAAAATAAAACCATTACCGTATGGGCGAGTGTACCAAATGAGGGAGAAACTAGCCTCTATGCCTGTGTTGTAGGGACGACTGGGAAGCCACTCTGAAATGTTTAGATAAATATTTCAGCTCAGCTGAATGCATGGGCTCAAAAGGAGGCTTCATGAGTGCATCAGGCACCACGTTTAGCCTCTAGCGAGGAACAATGTCCTTCATAGGCAGCTGAAGTCAGCAAGCCCTTTTCAAAAATTGCCCCACCAGGATGTCTCCCCAGGAGCTCACAGAGTCAACTTTGACATGGCAAGATGAAACAGCTGCCAGGACAGGCCTTTAAAACGTGAAGGGGGATTTTCCCTTGTCAAACAGGTCCTGCAAAAATTGCAGTATTACTGCCATAAGAGAAGTTGTGGGGTCTGGAAAACACCCAACACTGTTGTGTTGTCTGTAAGGACAAGAACATGTCTCCCTTGAACCTCATGCAGAAATCCAGCAAGGCCAGGTAACTGCCTGCAGATCTAAAACATTGAAGTGGAGACCCTGCCAAGGGACGTTCCAAACACCTCGCACACCCCAGGCATTCCACACAGCCCCCCAGCCCAGGCTTTACACATCCGTGGTGACGACCTCCCTTCTGGTGACACTGCCCAGTGCTAAGCTAGGTGTAGATGGGCCGGCTGTTTCCACCAAGAGTCCCTTTAGACAGTGGTGGAACACTGTCAATAGGCTGTCACGGTTCAACGCTGACTAAAAAAACCCTGCTGTTCAACCAGGCCAGCAGAGGGCGCATGCGCAGGAGACCTAATAGTGAGTAACCAGTCTGAACTGTAGTAAGCACCGAGATGTCTCTAGTGCAGACATCTGTGGCTCCCTGGGCTTGTAGCAGCAATTCCTAGGGCTGCTGCTTAACCTGTGGCTTTTTCTACCAAATCGCCTGACCGTTGAACTTGGACACATGGAGCAGGTTCTTGTTAACCAGGCGCAGCTCATCCAGCTGTTGTAGCAATGGCCTGTGGCTCTCAGAAAGGGACTGCATTGAATGTGACTGCAGGGCTATTAGGATGAATGCACTGGCTGAATAAGCTCTCGAGGATCACATCAGACACTTGGCACTGCTTGTTAGGGTAGGCAGTGTCCTCAGAAAGGAGCGTTAAATTAGACGCCTGGACCAAGGCGGCAAAAGAAGCCTCAACCGGCGGAAAATGGGCCAGGCCCGGCGTCTTCGCATCATGCACCCCATATAGGGTGTCCATGGACCTGGAAACAGCAGGAGCCATTACCGGACGTTCCCAGGAAGACTGGATCTCAAAAAGCAAATCAGGGTGAACTGGGGGGGGGGGGGGGGAAATGGGAGAGGCAGTAGGCCCATCGTCAAAAAATCGACTGCCTTGTTTCCCGCCTTCGCAATGGTGATGTAAAAAAAGCTGTCAACGAAACAGCATCAAGATACTGTGGTTGAAACTGCAAGCAACAACAACCGAAGCAAGTATCTCAGTCCTGCGCAGCAGTGCTGACGCCAGCAGCTGCTCTTGCTGCATATGTGCTTGATCACCATGTAGCCGACGGGCCTGCGTGGTGAAACAAACACAGAGAACAAACTCAACAAAATACAGTAATTTAACAATTACATAAATATGCAAAATATATAGCAGATCTTCTCTGAACAAGGCTCTCTGGTCAGGTCAGTCTTGAAAGGAAAAATGGTGCAGAGATCTGCGAGCGCATTCCTTTTGTGCCCTTGGGGACAGGTCAGCTTTGGTATATCTTATTCAGGTGTCCTGGTCTTTAGGGAGGTAAATACCCATACAGTGATGGTTACATTTTGTACTTGAAAGGGAACTGATGTATACAGTACATTTGATTGTCCTCCAACACAAGGATCTTTAAGCCAGACTAAAATATCCTGCCAATATACTGTGCAAATAAAACAAGCACCTAGTTACATCACTGGCAGGAAAACAAGTCAAGTCATTTGTTTCCTCATTTTAATGATTGAAATCTGCTTATTGCTCAAGGATGTTGCTAATGAGGAGAAACAAGGGCTATGAATACATCCACTAGAGTCCAGCAGCTTGCTTTCAAAAAGCTCACCATCTATAACCTAAACACAGCCTGCAGACTCAGCAACTCCCACAGCATTACGATAATGAGCCAGGTGCAGCTTTTCCTATTGTGAAGCAGAACTGCACTACTCCTATCTGATTTCAACTTAGACCCAGAAGAGCAGTTTTGTACATGAAAAAAAATTTAAAAGGGTATTCAGAAGGCTTTTTAAAACCAGCCATTAGATCATGATCATCCTTTAAATTTAAATTGCAATATATGCAATGAAATCAACTTACCTACCTGGTCTTGCTTTAAAACCCAAACACTTCTTTACAAGGAAAAGTTCAAGGAAAGTTAACCCAAAACAGTTTGAGCAGTTTATCTGATCACAAAAGTAGTTAAGCACAGAATTAAACAATTTATTTTTGTATTACTTTATGCATGAAAGTATTTATAGTCTATGAAGAGGACCTTCCTCCAAATAGTCCAAACCAATACTTAATGACACCTATACATCTCTGTTAATATGCCCTGCTTCAGTTAAAACAGGTGTTCTTTAAGACTGATCTTTGTCCTGCACTATCACACAGCTAGTAGCATATAAAAAGGGTTATTTTCCTCCTATACAATCTTCTCTCTGTGGCTCAGGTGTCACATCCCAAAGCCTGCAGACACTATAACCAGAAACTCTCTGGTTATTACCATTATGTCTAATGAGTGCTACGGGAGACCAGGGGCACTCTCCATTTCTTACAGGCAGCCCCTGTCTGCAGGCAGCAGGAGAATCCATCACTGACAATGTGCAAGCAGAATAGGGGGGTGGCATTCATCAACTGCGTACATCTCTCAGCTGTCTGAAAAATGTTCTCAGATACGGCAGGCACACTGAGAGAAGAGAAATTACAGGCCTATGGCAAATATATAAAAACGTTTTTGTTTTTTTTCCTTTGTCTTGGTACATGACATTGTGGTGCTTGCTCAGCTTCCCTTCCAACACAGTCCCCTTAACCAACAAAAGGCAAATCGGTTGTAGTGCCCCAAATACCATAATAAATCACTCACCTTTCTGGAGGAACATATTTGCTTTGAGCTGACTCGGGTACTTCAAACTGAACAGCAACTTGTCACTGCATTTCAATGTATTCTTTCATGTTTGTTTGTGAGCTGCTGCAGTAAACATTATCACCTGACTAAGCAGAGAGAGAGGATACACAGAGAGCAAGCATATTGGATGTCATTGTTACCCACCTTGTTGTCACCTTATAAAAAAAAAAAAAAAGGTTACACTTGCAGTTGCATTATTTCTCTCTCAAGGGTTTCTTACGATTATTGTATTCTTTGCTTATTTGTATGGGTTACACACATGTATATCTCCATATATTAATAGGAGCAAAACAGTTCAATATTCTACATGTGAAGTACTGAAGTGGTGCACTCCCTGCCCAAGAGAAGTAGTAATATTAATAGATCAGTTAAGTAAGTTGGTCTATGATGTCACAGCCGTGCAGTAACACGGTCATGTGATCTTGTTAAGCCAATTACAGCACAATATTTATCCACACATTATATATATATATTTATCCACACATTTATATATATATATATATATATATATATATATATATATATATATATATATATATATATATATACACACACATAAATACATACATATATATACACATCATACATATATATACACATATATACATACACACATACATACTTGGTGTGACCACCCTTTGCCTTCAAAACAGCATCAATTCTTCTAGGTACACTTGCACAGTTTTTGAAGGAACTCGGCAGGTAGGTTGGCCCAAGGCTGGCAGGTAGGTTGAACTAACCACAGTTCTTCTGTGGATTTAGGCAGCCTCAGTTGCTTCTCTCTCTTCATGTAATCCCAGACAGACTCGATGATGTTGAGATCAGGGCTCTGTGGGGGCCATACCATCACTGCCAGGACTCCTTGTTCTTCTTTACGCTGAAGATAGTTCTTAATGACTTTCGCTGTATGTTTGGGGTCGTTGTCATGCTGCAGAATAAATGTGGGGCCAATCAGATGCCTCCCTGATGGTATTGCATGACGGATAAGTATCTGCCTGTACTTCTCAGCATTGAGGAGACCATTAATTCTGACCAAATCCCCAACTCCATTTGCAGAAATGCAGCCCCAAACTTACAAGGAACCTCCACCATGCTTCACTGTTGCCTGCAGACACTCATTCGTGTACCGCTCTCCAGCCCTTCGGCGAACAAACTGCCTTCTGCTACAGCCAAATATTTCAAATTTTGACTCATCAGTCCAGAGCACCTGCTGCCATTTTTCTGCACCCCAGTTCCTGTGTTTTCGTGCATAGTTGAGTCGCTTGGCCTTGTTTCCATGTCGGAGGTATGGCTTTTTGGCCGCAAGTCTTCCATGAAGGCCACTTCTGACCAGACTTCTCCGGACAGTAGATGGGTGTACCAGGGTCCCACTGTTTTCTGCCAATTCTGAGCTGAAGGCACTGCTGGACATCTTCCGATTGCGAAGGGAAGGAAGCATGATGTGTCTTTCATCTGCTGCAGTAAGTTTCCTTGGCCGACCACTGCGTCTACGGTCCTCAACGTTGCCCGTTTCTTTGTGCTTCTTCAAAAGAGCTTGGACAGCACATCTGTCTGCCTTAATTTCTGCCTGGGAGAGACCTTGCTGATGCAGTACAACTACCTTGTGTCTTGTTGCTGTGCTCAGTCTTGCCATGGTGTATGACTTTTGACAGTAAACTGTCTTCAGCAACCTCACCTTGTTAGCTGAGTTTGGCTATTCCTCACCCAGTTTTATTCCTCCTACACAGCTGTTTCTGTTTCAGTTAATGATTGTGTTTCAACCTACATATTGAATTGATGATCATTAGCACCTGTTTGGTATAATTGTTTAATCATACACCTGACTATATGCCTACAAAATCCCTGACTTTGTGCAAGTGTACCTAGAAGAATTGATGCTGTTTTGAAGGCAAAGGGTGGTCACACCAAATATGGATTTCATTTAGATTTTTCTTCTGTTCACTCACTTTGCATTTAGTTAATTGATAACTATAATCTATTAATATGTCTATTTTTGAAAGCATTCTTACTTTACAGCATTTTTTCACACCTGCCTAAAACTTTTGCACAGTACTGTATATACATACATTATATATATATATATATATATATATACACATTATATATATTACACACACACACACATTATTATATATATATATATATATATATATATATATATATATATATATATATATATATACACACACATACATACACACACACACACACACTACCGGTCAAAAGTTTTATAACACCTCCATTTTTCTAGTTTTTATTGAAATTTACGCAGTTTAATGTCTCAATGTACTCTGAAATTAAAGCATAGAACGAATAAACAATTGGAGATAAAAAGAAATCATGGAATCGTTTTGTTTAACAAAATGTAATCTAAATTTTGGACTCAAAGTAGCCACCTTTTGCAGATATAACAGCCGAACACACTCGTGGCATTCTTTCTACAATGGAAATCAAATATTGTTCGGAAAGTTCTTCCCAACACTGTTGCAGAAGTTCCCACAAATGTGTTGCACTTGTAGGTTGCTTTGTTTTTACCCTTCTGTCCAATTCATCCCAAACCAGCTCGATGGGGTTTAAGTCTGGAGACTGTGCTGGCCATTCCATGATTTGAAGCCTACCGTCTTGTTCTTTTCTTCTAAGGTAGTTCTGACATAGCCTGGAGGTATGTTTTGGGTCATTATCTTGCTGTAGGATGAACCCCTGACCAACTAGGCGTATACCAGAGGGTATTGCATGGCGCTGCTGTGGTAGCAGTTTTGGTTCAGGGTGCCACTCATTCTGTGCAAGTCGCCAACTCTGGATCCAGCAAAAGAGCCCCAGACCATCACGCTTCCTCCTCCATGTTTGACAGTTGGTGTCACACACCGAGGAACCATCCTTTCGCCTACTCGACGGCGTACAAAAACCCTGAGTGATGAACCGAAGATTTCAAATTTTGATTCATCGGTCCATAAGACCTTCTTCCAGTCTTCAGTAGTCCACTGGCGGTGCTTCATGGCCCAGGCAAGCCTCTTTTTCTTATTTTGCCATCTTAGCAATGGCTTTCTTACTGCCAGTCGACCTGTCAAACCTGCAGCTCGAAGTCTTCTCTTCACAGTTGAAACTGAGACTTGCTTACTTCGACCAGTGTTAAGCTGTGCTTGAAGCTGTTGTCCTGTGAGCCGCCTATCACGCAACCTGTTGACTCTCAGAAACTTGTCTTCTGATTCTGTTGTGGCTTTGGGTCTGCCAGACCTCTTCCTGTCAGAGTTTCCTCCAGTTTCCAAGTGTCTTTTGATGGTGTAGGAAACTACTCACTGTCACCTTGGCTTTCTTTGCAATTTCTCTAAAAGGAAAGACCTACACTTTTAAGGGTTATAATGGTCTGTCTGTCTTCCTTTGTTAATTGCCTTTTTCTCGCCATTATGAGAGCAATATACGACTTCCTGCAGTACAATACTGTCCAAATAATGCTTAAGAGGGTGTAGTAACACAGTCTGTTCCAACACTGCTTTTATACAGACAGAGGGTTTGTAAGTAATCAACATAAGTTGGGACACCTGTAGGAATTGTTAGCATCAACTTTCAAGGCTTAATTTACTTCCATTGCTGCAGAACAGCTGTAAGTTGTTAACCCATTACTTGTTCCCTGAAAAAGGCCTTTTTGTATAACTCTGAAATGTACATTATTTTTCAGTTTTTGGTAACCTAAACTTTTTTTTTTTAACCTCTGGCAGTTTACCGCTTACCTTTGTACCATTTCAGGTTATTCACTGGACTTGAACTGCTTAAATTTCAATAAAAACTGGAAAAATGGGGGTGTTCTAAAACTTTTGACCGGTAGTGTGTGTGTGTGTATATATATATATATATATATATATATATATATATATATATATATACACACACACTCCCTGCCCAAGAGAAGTAGTAATATTAATAGATCAGGTAAGTAAGTTGGTCTATGATGTCACAGCCGTGCAGTAACACGGTCATGTGATCTTGTTAAGCCAATTACAGCACAATATTTATCCACATATACATATATATATATATATACATACATATATATACACACACACACACATACATATACATATACACTTCACTTGGTTGATATTTCTTCAAAATAGTACATTTAAAAATGCAGTGAAAAGGCAGGGTGCAAGCATACATATTTATGAACAAACCAGTTATGACACGTTGCATGAATCTTTTAAATGTAGCGGTACTGTGCAAGCTGTACAGCTCAGTTCTGGTTGTAACCTTATAATTTATAAGGTCATAGGTGAGAAATCTCAGTCAACAACTGATGACATGAGGATAATTTCATACTACCTAATTTGCACCGATGAAACACCCTGGTTAACTGTACTGGTGGCATATCAAATATCAGACATGGTTGCATTCTTGTAGAACTTAAGGATAACAAAATACATTTCGACAAGGAATTGCATGAGTTCTATTACTTAGTTGAGCACAGGGTGGTTTCAGGAAATACTTTGATTTAAATATAGGCCTACGTGATAGTTTGGGTTATTCAGTCTATTTAAAACAGTAGGTTTTTATTTATTTTTTAATTATTTTTATATATAAAAGTATTAGTCTAATAAAACGCAATCCCCACTACTGCCTTCTAGTCCTGAAATTATATGTGTTATTAGTTCATGGCCACTGTTTACTCTTTAGAAACAGCAATGGCAAGGAATGAAAAATAAATAAAATGTGGTGTTTATGTACTATTTATTTCGGGAATAAACAAAACAATGTTTAACTTTAAACTGTTATTTGACATTCTTTGGTAAAGTAAGTCCTACACAACTTATTCTTTACTCCTGGGATATTTTTTCTATTTTAACGTGTTACATATTGTAAGGTCTTGCTGTAAAATAAAGGCGCGCGCACAGGGGCAACGGCCACACCCACACCCCCTGCTGCTTATTACTTTTTGAAAAACAAATGAATATCCAAATGAATATTTAAAATTATGAGTGAATATCCAAACATGAAAATCCTGTGTTTGTCCCAGCACTGTAATAGATCACTCGAGATAATAACAGATATACAATGCTGCCACAAATGACGGCAACAACAAATGATTTACAGGGGTGGAGATTGATTGATTGAGTGGAGATCACCCATGTTTCCTAACTCAGACCTTTTACTTACTAAATATCTTGGTATCCCTGAATAGATAATCATCTCCTATTTTAATGAACAAGACATCTTAAGTAGAATGGTACCCCAAAATGTTTTCTTTTTTTTTCTTCTAGGAAAGCAGTACAACTGGGGATGGGGAGTTTGTTGCCAGATAACTTCACTCAGACAGCTTGCTCAATAAATATCTTGGTATCCCTGAATAGATCATTGTCTCCTCTCTTAAAAAAAAAAAAAAAAAAAAAAAATATGCTAAGGAGTCTAATGAGCACTCTGTCTCACAAGTTCAGTGGTACGCTAAATGTGATTCTATTATGTTGAATGACTGGGTGGAGCATTTTATACAAAAAAATATATTCCTGAGTGGCAACTGTCAAGACTGGTACAATATTCAATATAGTGTTGTCCTTGGCAGTACTTAACCAGAAACGTACTTGAGGGTACAATGACAAGAAAATGCCATACTGCATCTTGTAACGTGTTTTGTGATGGTGGTCCAATATGAAAGGCACTATATAAAATAGACTGATTGACTGATAGATTCCGCATTGGTAGTAAGTGGATCATATTTAGGGTACTAACAGCATTCAACTATGCAGCTTCAGTGTTAGTTGTATTTTATTGTTGATTTGTTTGAAAGATACTGCATGTAGAACTGTACATATTGGCCTTAAATGTTGAGTGATAATGCATCTTAAATTATGCTAATAGTGGAGCTGGTAAAGAAATTAAAACAAGACAATTAAATACCAACAAAACTAAAAATAGCTAAATACTCATTTTTAAAAATTGAGACTTGGCGCGAGTCCCTACAATTCCCAGACATGCTGAGAACAAGGGACAAGAATTTACTCAGCTGATAAGGCCCTTAGGTTGAAATCCAGCAGCATCTCATTAAGAAAGCGGGCTAGTGGACCATAATTTACCAAGCTGATGAACCTTTCATATTTAAAAAAAAAAAAAAAAAAAAAGCGCTAAATCTTGTTATATTATACAAAAACACAGGCTTCACAATTCTCTACAGCTATTTCTAAAGGAAGTAGAGCATACATGGAACCTGTCTGAATTTAACAGTGAAAGCAATGTTAAATAAGCACAAAACTAAAAAGATGCAATTCAAAAACTTACATGCCTGCCATTTAAGAGCATAAAAAATGGCACATTTAAAATTTAAAAAAATAAAATAAAAAAAAACACACCAGAAAGCATTGAGTGGGTTACTACTGTATAAATCTCTATTTCATTAAAATCAGCTACCAAACCGGAGAACTTCTGGACTGCTCTGTCTGTTTAGACTGCACATGTAGTTCTGTAGATCTACCCCGCATACTATGCATTCGATTTGCCTGATCTACACATCATGTAACTGGAAGCTCAGCTGATGCACCATCACATTACTATTATGTATAAAATGTAGATAGATAGTTTTAATCCTAAACTTGTTACTTCTCTCATTGTATTCTAGTAGTGTTTGCACTTACTGTAAACTATACCGTATTTAAATATTGTTTTTTGCCCTGTAACACCTGTAAGTTGCCTTGGATAAAGGCGTCTGCCAAATAAACTAATAGTAAGTTGTTTACTGATTGGAGCCAATCTCACCTTCAGTGGAGCCGAGAGGTTGACCTGTTGTCTTATCCTCGAGAAAGGAAATGCATTGGGGACTGTGGAGCACATTAAGTGCATACAAAATGACATGAGTTATTACACTTAACTATGGAACAGGAACAACATCTCAAGCTTTAGGGAGTTTAAAAAAAAAACTGCTCATCAACCAGTTATATCAAAATATAATGTAGAAATAAAAGTGATTAAAAGGATGTGTTTTTAAATGGCAACTAAGTAAAAGGCATGACACACTGGGAACCACTCAAATTTGTAGAAACTTTAACGAAAGGATTACATTGTTTTACAAAAAACTAAAAAAACCTACTGTCTGGGGCATTTTCAAAAATGTATGCAGTTCTTTACCAAGAAATTAAACAGCTTTTTGCTAAATTGAAAGGCATTACAAAAATGACATTATGTCTTTATACCATTTGGTCACACGGTATTTGACAAAAGTCAAACCCTAAAACAAGTAATAAAACAAGTCATTCATAATGCAATCAGATTACAATAGTCTGATAAACCACTTAAGAGGACACTGCAAAGCCCAATACCCAAAGGTCTGTTGATCAAAAAGAAAGTCTTTCCAAAAGACGAATGTTAAAAAATCTGTCTGAAGTACATAAAGTAATTGTGCCTCCTGTGCCCTGGGGAGTAAAACAATATAAGGCTTTATCTTCTTACAAATTTTAAATTAATTTAAGCACCAAGTTAGAGATTGGAGGAGGCTTTTATAATGGCCCTTAACATGTCACAGAGCTCCCTGCGCTGTCAGCAGTCGTTGGCGGCGATGATTAAAAGGCAAAAAGGATGTAAAAGTCTGGTGCACACAAATCAAACTGCATCTTAATGAACCAAAAGGGAAACTGCAAACTTCAACATCACACTGTGCCACTGGTAACTTAATGAGAACACAACTCCAGAAAATGTTCCGACATGGAAGAGTGTTTTTTTTTTTGTTTTTTGTTTTTTTACTTCCTATGATCTATTTTTTTTCAACTTTGTAAGTCAACACCTAACCGAATAAAAGATGACCTTTAAAATTATGCTTTAAAAAAACACATAAATTGTGTATAAATTAAGAAGTTCATTAGGGGGTAAAATCATTAGCAAGCATCAAAGGTAAACATCTGTGTTGTAAATCGTTCAACATTAAATGACTAATGAGCTTCCATTTGCATTCCTAAGTTTCAATGGCCTGAAATCTTTTAGCCCTACTGCCCTGTGGTGAGTGGCTGTAGATGCTGGAATGGAAGGATATTACACACATGCACTCAGTGGCCATGCGCTTGTTACAACCTGCTCTATGTCAGTGCCAAGGACCTCAGTCCAGCTGAGGAACGTCAACCACCTTGGAAGCCACTTCTCAACCTATCACTATAGAAACAGAGAGCTCCTGGCAGAAGGAAGTGAAATATAGAAACTTGCTGAATGTACTGAATTAAAATCCCGAGCAGACTACAATACACTCGCAAGCAGATATTCCCTTGACTTTTGTAATTACTAGACAATTGAAATGACTTATCAGGTAAAATCATGAATAATGTAAATGCAGTGTTTACATCAGAGTTTAAAAATACATGAACAGTCACTTTGTTTTGACAAAAATCTTGCTTGAGACTAGCAAAAACAAAAAAGCACAGTTGACTTTTTTTTTTTTTTATTAAAACAAAATATATAAAACACATCACCCTCCTGGTAGAAATCATGTTCTTGAGGTTGCCTTGGTTTCAGATACCTAGGGACTAGACACTTGAAACCTGCTCTCTAGACTGCACCATGCGGCAACCCTTTTCAATGATAGTATCTAATGTCCCTATAACCAACTAAAGATAATGAGAAGGGGTCATTTGTCTTGTCAATGAGTCATGTGTGCACATCCCAGTATTCCTCTCTCAATTCCCTAGAAGCCCCCGAAAGAAATAAAGCATGGCAGCTGTCAGTTTTACATAATGGCATAAACTATGCTCGAAACTTAACAAGACAGATCTAATATAACATTTTAACTATTGTTGGGGAAACCTGCCAAGAGTTTTGTTGTCCACTGTCAGGGTCTTTAAACCATGGCGTGAAAATGAAACACAATATTTCTTCATAATCGTTCCCAAGCCTCAAAGTTTCATACAATAAATTTCGGCTTTACTGAACTTTCTTGCAGTATATTGTAATTCAAAGTGACATTTATTATCCATTTTTCTAACATGAAGAAAAATGGGAAAATATCTAAAATTTACCATCCTGAAAACATTGTTTACTTATTTATCAGAAATGCAGGTGGCTTGTAACGCAAGCAAATGGCTTTAAAGCCTAGCCCTTAATTCAATGAGACTGAAGTCTGGGCTTTGGCTAAACCAGTCATTGTGGACTCTCCATTTTCTTCCTTCCAGATGGTTACAGTGCAATCTTGGCAAAACTAGAAGATGTTTCTCAAGGACAACTTTGTCTTTTGCAGCATTCTCACTGCCCTACCTCATGCCCAAGTACTGAGGCTATTCAGCCGCTGGCAATATTCTCAGACTTGAGAACCGTTTTAATAAAAGGAATAATGGTCCTAAAGTAGGGCACAAACAAGCAAACAATCTACTTTGATGATTTAACAAAGCATATTTAAATGTGCTTTCCCTAATAAAATACAGTAGTTTGTATTTGGGCTTTGTGAGCTCGATGATACAACTATGAGAAACTATACAGATAAACATTTCAATCGATGCCTTCTTTCGCATAGTGTTGACAGAAAGATAACACACACATGGTAGGACAAGCCTGGATTTAATTTTAAAATGCTACAATACATAAAAGGTTAACATTTTACAAAAGTTCAGATGTTCAAGAATGCAAAGTAAATTATGGAGTGCAAGCTGATAAACATAAAAATCAGCAGGTGTTGACATTTTTATACTCCTCAGGCAGCTAGACTTTGCTGTGCTTTTATTACAGCTATTTTTACATAAACTGAATATTCATTTTAAAGCACTCAAGTTTGTGAAATGCTAGAGCATGTTGAAGAAGATATTCCGTTCACATTAATGCAAAGGGATTTAAATACAGTACAATTTAAATTTCAATGCTAATGGCTAGGCTTTCACATGGGATTTGACTATTTGGATAAAAAAAAAAATGTTTTGCTAAATTCTTTCAGGATCATTGAACTGATGCTAATTTGTTATTTGAACAAGCAAACACTCAAACAGTGCTCATCTTCAAAATAGAAAATTGAATTTAAATTGCACAAAAGCCCCACAGACAAACAAATACTACAATATGTTTAAACAGGAAAATGTGGCATTACTGTGTATCATAAAAAGAAGCACTCATTCTTACAGAATGGCCATATATTTCCCACAGTATAGTAAATGCAGCACTCCAGATATGCTGCGTACTGGGTGTTTTATGCATTGAAAAAATATGAATTACATATGATATTTAAAATGTGTAATGAATATGCATAGCAATTTGGCTACACAGCTTGAGTTTGCAGGTTATCAAGCTTCTTATATTTTGTTGGTTCCCAGCCTCTCAATGGTCAATATACAGTACTGCAAGCGGTAGCTAGAGAAATGATGGGACAGCTTGTAGCCTGCCTGGGAATTCCCACAAACACGTGACCAATAAGTCCAGGTTTTCAATAATTTTTTTTTTTTTTTAAATGTTAAAAAGAAATGTTGACATTAAATTGGACCAATAATGACTGCCCCAGAGGCATTTCTTCTATATCCATCTGCAAAAATAATGTAATAATATTTTGTTTTATAAAGTTACATTTTAAGAGCCAGCTCACAAATTTACTACACGTTGTTGCCGGGGGATGAAGAATCTTAATCTTACAAGAATCTTACAAGGCAATTGGACCCTTGATGGGATACAACTCACTCATTCACAGCAACAGCAAACAAAGTGTTTTTTGTATTTATTACTGGTGCTGTGCACTAATCAGTCAATACACTAAGGTAATAAAAGTTTTTGCTGTTAATATTTTTTTTTTTTTTGTTAAAAAAAAATCAATTGGCCTAACAGATTAGCTCTAAATATTAAACCTGTAAAGCTACAGGGTAAAAAGTATATGATTTGCAACATTAAAAGCAGTTAAAACGTGGTTTATTACTGCTACGCAAGAAATGTAATCCTTTAAATATATAAACACTGGAAATTTTCTGTCTACATAAAAAGGGCTTTACATAATCCAAGTAAGAAATTGCAGTGTGAAAAAAATCTATAAGTAGCACTATAGCATTCAAATGTTCAAAAAAGAAAAACACAGTAGTCAATTATCCGATCAAACACTGTCTAATCAACCGAACGCACCTGTAATCATGTGGTATTACGTGTGGTGTATTACGCACACAGCTTGTGCTGCTAAAGCAGCTTTTTTTCTCATCCTCTGCAGCAGTGACATTTTTTTTGCCACCTTCTATATCAAACATAATGCTTAAATTTAAAAAAAAAAAAAAAAAATTGATGGGTGTAGTTTTAGTTCTCCTTCTAAATACTATTTATTTTGCTCTTTTGTTTATTTATTTATTTTTAAATACCAGGACAACTGAAGCTCAAAAGGACTTTGATTATGGGTTTACTGATGCTTTTGTTCTTTTCAAATTGCTGTTCTTAACTGTGAAATTGCAAACTGTTCTTGGGACTTCCACAAGCTCTGCATGAGCGATTAAAAAATAAATAAATAAAAATAAATAAATAAAAAAACATAAGGCAGGACTATGAAAGCAATGAAGGTAGAAATCTCCAGTTTCAGAACAGAAGCTCTAGGATGGCCCAACAAGCTACTAACTCAGAAAGGGGTCTCATTCCCTGGGCCAATCGTGGTTAGATTTCCATACTTGGCACTTTTTCAAGGCATCGTTTGTGCTCCACTAGATGTACCAGATGGCGAATGAATTCACAAAGTACCGACATCATGAAAGAATTTGCTTTCCAGTCATCTGCACTCCAGCAGAGGAGGCAACTGGTTCCAAGACGAAAATATCACAGTAACACAGAAAATCTGTGATTTAAGGCATTAGGTTTTATGGTTAGGGTTAATTCCCAGTCTGAAATCATAATGAAGACCCATAAGCTCATGTCTATATTGAATAAATTAGGATTGTAGAAGTCTATGAAAAAATTGTTCAAACAAAAGATTTATAATCACCTACAATTTTAGGATTGACACAACTTAAAATAAAAATAGATGAACATATTTTATCTATCATGTAATCAAAGAAAGCTCAAAGTTAGATTGCAAATGTCTTCCAGAAGCCATAAGACAACATAATTTCATGTTATATTTTTAAAAAAGTCAGTTTTTCATTAAGTATATGGAAAACTACAAAGCGGTATGCAATTCAATATGTTAACATAATTTTATACAGCAGGTTTCATTCAATTATGAAGCAAAATGAGTTAATTCCATAAGGTGATGCTAAACTTTTGGCCATAGCTGTATAAATAGTATATTTGAGAACAGAGCCATCAGCAGCAACACAGGTGCATGAAGAAACCTCTAATTGCTCAAAGCAGCTAAGATTTTAATTAACTTTTTTTTTAATTAAACATTTTCATCACTTCTCTAAAATGTACTTTGTGTCTTTCTGGTTGCAGTCAGATAACTTCATGCACAGTGAAAATTACAAAAAAAGATTGTAAAAGCTCTGCCTCGAATTCAGATATTACTAAACTGACTATAAAATCCCAAACTGTTATTTTCTTTTTACTTACATCCACAGTTGGATAGCTCCTGCTGCTTAAGTCATGTGTGTCATTATATGAAGCACAGCCTGCAATAAAACCCTCTGAACGGTATGAAATTCCATCCACTTTCAATTAACTGCATTTTCCACTACATTTGAACGAAAAGTAAAATGTTTTTTTTTATTGCTATTAAATTTGTTCAAATCTCCCTGGGAAGATTTTAGAACACCTTATCAATAAAAAAAAAAAAAAAAAACAACCCACACACCTGACTAGCAATAATGTGCACCAGGGAACACAATGTTAGCATATGCTGATATAACGGGTGTGACAATACAAAAATAACCAGATCCAGATGAATGATAATTTGCTTTTGAATCATCTGTACTTCAAAATACAAGGACACAGTCTGTTCCCAGATGAAATTAGCACCAACACTGAAAATCTATCATTTAAGACAATAGACTTTAGGGAGGGTAAAAGTATTTTTAAAGCCCCCAGTTCTTTATACTGTACTGTACGTAGTTGCTTTTTTGATACACCTACAAAGTTGTGGACATTTATAAAAGGTAATTGTAAACTTGCAGTGGGCATAATCTGTGTTTGGAAATTTTAGATTTTGTTTTTTGGTGAAAATTAGTTGCCCAAAGCAATCTCCAGCAACACCAGCGATCTGAATATCCACGGCCGCCTGCAGTGTGGGAGGAAGGCAGCAGGGGGGGGATGTGAAACCAAGCTGTACAGAGCACAGCGGGCCAGGCTTTGTGGGTGACCTACCTGCAGCCTGTAGAGCCAAGGCAGGGGAAAGAGGTCAGCACTGTAAATAAAGTGAAGTGAAAGCACAGAGATGGGGGTTCTGTTCAAATATTGCCATTATAATGCATCACCAATAGGTACATTAAAAAAAGTACTATAAAGAAAAGGGGCTAATGCCTCATCATTCAGAACAGAATGTGTAACACTACAAGTAGAAGTAGCACGAAACAAAGCTTTTTCTAAAGTTTGAATCGCCACTCATCACACACCAGCTGGCACTCAAACTTGTGGAAACACATCCAAAAAATAATGACAAATGTTATTTGTACCAGTGTGCTTCCTGATTAGATACTGAATCTTGCAAATAGTATTGCATGTCCCCTGTCATGTTGAAACACAAAACCTGAACCAGCTCAGGTGGCTTTTCTTCAATGCTTAAGCATGATTGGTTTAGTCATTTCATCCATTCTCCGCTGAGCCCTAATGTTTCACTTTAAGTGGCACTTGTGTTTTGTTTTTGCAACAGGACATATGTTATCCTTATGCTGAATTGATTAGACCCACCTTCCAGTATATACAGTTGTAGTCAAAAAAGTTTACATTTGGATGAGGAAAAAAAAGTTACAAGAAATAGATGCCTACAATTATTTATTTCAGCAATTTTTTTGCAAAACTCCAAAAATGCTAATTCAAAAGTATTCATACCCTGACAAGGAAAATTGAATTAATAGCTAGTTGAGGCACCTTTAGCAATAACAACCTCTTTTAAACTATTAGGATATTTGTCAATGAACTTTTGGCATGATTCTTTAGTGATTTTTGACCATTCAACTAATTTTTGACCTTCAACTCATACCAAAGATTCTCAATCGGATTTACATCGAGACTTTGACTAAGCCATTCCAGAACCTTGATTTTATTCTTCTTTAACCATTCTAAATTAGATTTTGATGTGTGCTTTGGATCGTTGTTGTGTTGGAATGACCAGTTGCGCTTTAAACCAAGTTTTGTAGCAGAGGGTTTCAGATGATTGGCCAATATCTTTTGGTATGCTATGGAATCCATTTTACCATGTATTGGAACTAAAATTTCCTGTGCCATTAGAGGAAAAACAGCCCCATAGAAGGATATTACCACCTCCATGCTTGACAGTAGGTATGGTGTTCTTTTCTTTGTACGCCTCACCAGACTTTCTCCAAACATAACTATCAGCGTGACCAAATAACTTGATTTTCGTTTCATCACTCCACAAAACCTTTGACCAGAACTCATATCCATCATTCAAATGCCGTTTTGCCAACTTTAAGCAATGTCCTTGTGAAGTTTTCCTAAGAGTGCAACCATTGAGACCTTCATCAAGCAATACTCAACCTATGTTTGAAATGGAAACCCCAGTCCCACTTGCAGCCAATTCACTATGAAATATCGTTGGCACTTAATCTCAGATTGTTATTAAACTTCCTCACAATTCTTCTACTTGTTCTTGGTGAAACAGCCTTCTTTTTTCCAGACCGAGGGAGTGTTGTGACAGTATCATGAGTCTTGTACTTCTTGATAATAGAAACAATAGTTAAAATTGGGATACTCAAATGTTTGGAAATCTTCTTCTCCAGCTTTATACCAATAAATACTTTTCTGCCCAAGGTCTTCAGATAGCTCTTTACTTTTCCCCATATTGACTTATTGATAACCATTTTATACTCTAAGAATGTTCACCTACAATCCAGCATTTTCTAGACTTTTCTAGAATTAGTTTCTGTATTATCATATTGAAATTTCTAGTACCTTGTAGACAACAGCATCAAAGGGTATGAATACTTTTGAATTAGCATTTTTGGGATTTTGCAAAAATAATTGTAGACATCTAAATGTTTGTAATTTTTTTTTTTTTTCCTCGTCCACAAAAGCTTATTTGTTTTCGTGAAATTTCTAGAAATTATAAAATTTCCATTAGGGTATGTAAACATTCAACTACAACTGTAAATATATATATAATTCTGAAATGGTAAAACACTTTTTTCTGACACTTCTAATTTGCTGTATAAATCATATAAGTTGTAAATTTTTGGTTTAATTTGATTTTAAATTGTATTCACTTTTAAATGGCCTCAAATGATGTATTTTTTTTCTCAATTTAGACAGACTGGATATAAAAATCTATCAAGATTAAGGTCTCCACACTTAGACTTAAGGTCTCCACACACCGGACGCGATATTGATTTGTTCGGCGATAAAATGTTATTTTCGCTGCGACACTGCATTTCACACCAGTGGCGTTTTTAATACGAGATAAAATTAGTTCAATTAGTCAGGTTTTTCAATATAATATTACAAATAATAACTGAGTTACGGGTATAATTTATATATATATATATATATATATATATATATATATATATATCACAGTGCCTTGCATAAGTATTCACCCCCCTTGGACTTTTCCACATTTTGTAGTGTTACAACCTGGAATTAAAATTGATTTTAAATTAGGATTTTTTGTCACTGATCTACACAAAATAGTCCATAATGTCGAAGTGGGGAAAAAAAATCTACATATTTTTCAAAATTATTTACAAATAAACTGAAAAGTCTTGATTGCATAAGTATTCAACCCCTTTGCTGTGACACCCCTAAATAAGCTCTGGTGCAACCAATTGCCTTCAGAAGTCACATAATTAGTTGAATGAAGGCCACTTGTGTGCAATTAAAGTGTCACATAATCTCAGATTAAATACACCTGTTTCTGGAAGGCCCCAGAGTTTGTTAGAGAGCATATCTCAACAAACAGCATCATGAAGACCAAGGAGCTAGCAAAACAAGTCCGGGATAAAGTTCTGGAGAAGCACCAATCAGGGTTGGGTTATAAAAAAATATCCCAAACTTTGAACATCCCCCAGAGCACCGTTAAATCCATTATTAAAAAATTGAACGAATATGGCACAACCGCGACTCCGCCTAGAGAAGGCCGTCCACCAAAACTCCGTGACCAGTTAAGGAGGGCATTAGTCAGAGAAGCAACCAAGAGGCCAATGGTAACTCTGAAGGAGCTGGAGAGATCCACAGCTGAGATGGGAGAAACCGTCCATGGGACAAGTATAACCCAGACACTCCACAAAGCTGGGCTTTATGGAAGTGGCGAAAAGTAAGCCATTGCTGAAAAAAACCCATATCAAATCCTGTTTGGATTTTGCCAAAAGGCATGTGGGAGACACAGCAAACATGTGGAAAAAGGTTCTTTGGTCTGATGAGATCAAAAATGAACTTTTTGCCTTAGCGCAAAACGCTATGTGTGGCGCAAAGCTAACACTGCTCATCACCCTGAGAACACCATCCCCACGGTGAAGCATGGTGGTGGCAGCATCATGTTATGGGGATGCTTTTCATCGGCAGGGACTGGGAAACTGGTCAGGATTGAGGGCAAGATGGATGGAGCCAAATACAGGGAAATTCTAGAGGAAAACCTGTTTCAGTGTGCAAGAGACCCTGGACTGGGGCAGAGGTTCACCTTCCAGCAGGACAATGACCCTAAACACACAGCCAAAGCTACACTGGAGTGGTTTAAAACAAGAAACTGAATGTCTTGGAATGGTCCAGTCAAAGTCCAGACCTCAATCCGATTGAGAAGCTGTGGCAAGACTTGAAAATTGCTGTTCACCAACAGTCCCCATCCAACTTGACAGAGCTTGAGCAATTTTGCCAAGAAGAATGGGCAAAAATTGCAGGATCCAGATGTGCAAAGCTGCTAGAGAATTACCCAAA